>NC_087163.1:8497500-8517500 GCF_035594125.1 Scylla paramamosain
TTTATCTTCACCTCGTTTTTTTTCTAATTGTATTCCTTCCAGTTGTTGTTGTTGTTGTTGTTGTTGTTATCATTATTATTATTATTATCATTATTATTATTATTATTATTATTGTTATTATTATTATTATTATTGTTATTGTTGTTGTTGTTATATATTATTATTATTATTATTATTATTTATTATTATTATTATTATTACTATTGATGTTGCAATCATCATCGATATTACTTTACTTTATTTCTTTATAGTTGTCCTCCCTCTTCTTTTTCAATCCTATTTACGTCCATATTTTCCACAAACAGATATTTTCTTCATCTATAATTTGTTGTTCTCCTCCTCCTCTTCCCTCCTCCTTATCGCGTGTCACCATTGTCCTCTGGTCGAACTAAAGACAATTTACTTTTCTAATGAAAAATGTGTGTGTGTTGTGTGGTGTGGTGTGTGTGTGGTGTGTGTGTGTGTGTGTGTGTGTGTGTGTGTGTGTGTGTTTGTGTGTGTGCGTGTGTGTGTGTGCGCGTGTGCGCGTGCCGCTTCTGTGTGCGTGTGCGCTGGATCGTAACCCTCTCATTCTGTCTAATTATTCATCGTCTGTCCACTCTTTTCTTTTCTTTCTTTTTTTTTTTTCCTCGTCACAAAATCGTGTCACTAAATTATTGTTTTTTTTTTCTATCATAATTTTCGTCCTTGACAATCTCCTTTATTTTTTTAATACAAACTCGTGAGTTTTTTTTTTTTTTTTTTTTTTCTTGTAGCAACGTCATTCTTCACAGCACCAACACACAGCAACGCGCCTCTCTTTCTTGATTCCCTCTGTGAGCCTCCTGTTACGCTCCCTTATAGTCGGTGTTTGTGAAGAGTCTGTGGGTCAGCATAAGACTTGCCTCCATGTAATTAGGAGCCGCACGTGTACCTGTGTGTCGCGGCCAACACCTGTAATTAAGTTGACAGAATAATGACCCACGAAGACGCCGTGGTCTTCGATCCATCCAGCTGCAGGAGGGAAGGGAAGGAAAGAGGGAAGGACGTAGAATTAGGAGGGAAGGAAGAAGGGATAGAGGGAAGGAAAGCACTGCATGAGGGAAGAGAAACAAGGGAGGACGCAGGAAGGAAAGAAGTTAAAGGAAAGTTCTATAGGATGAAAGAGGAGGAGGAAGAGACGTGGAATTAAACGGGAAGAAAGAACGGATAGATGAAGAGAAAGAGCTGCATGATGGACGAGAAGGAGGGAGAGAAGCGGAATTAGGAAGGAAGGAAGGGGGGAATAGGAAGGAAGAATCCCGAATTAACAGGGAAGGAGAGAGAAATAAAGGAAAGGAAGAAGATAAGAAGGAGGGAAAGAAAAGACGGCCTGCAGGAAAGAAAGGATAGCTAGAGCAAATGTAACAGAGAGGAAGGAGTAAAGAAAAAAATGGAAAGAAGGAAAAGGAGGTAACTGTAGAAATGGCAGAAGGGAAGGGCGAGAAAAAGAAGAGGAAAGTCAATATGAAACATTTGGGTATCACATGTACAAGGAAAGATGAAGTGAAGGAAAAGGGGAGGAAGGAGAGGATGAAGAGAGAGTAAAACAACTGTACATCACAAAACATAAATGACGCCAAGAAAATTCGATTATTCTTACTTGTGATAAAATGAAAACGCACATCTACAACACTTGAATGGTCTTGCTTCTACTTTGGTCAGGCACTTACTATGCAAAACAAAACAAAATAAAACTACGTAAAATAGAACAATTATTGGAGAAAAATTACTAGGTAGGGTGTCCAAATATGAAAAAAAAATAAAAATACAATTATATAATTAGGAGTAACATTCATTCATACCTACGTTTAATATTTTCTGTACACATTAGACATTTTTTATCTTCTTTAATCTTCGTGTACGGAGCAGGCTAGTTTTTTTTTTTTTTTTTTTTTTTTTTTTTTTGTTATCTTGAAGGAAGTGAACTCTAAGATGCAAGGAGTGGGAAGAGCGGGGTTGGTGTTTGATTTGTTCCGGCACTCACGGGAGAAACAAACGCAGCCATGAAAGGCCACAAGATAATGCGAGCAAATACCATTCACCACGAACACTAAATAGCGGCAGTTTGCGGCCGCCGGAAAGAAGAAAGCATGAGATAAAGCAGTAATTATGACTCGAGGGAAAACGAGTCCAGAAAATGTGAATACGTGACTTCTTACGAAAGGAGGGTGAAGTTTTGAAGTTTACATTTCTCAAAGTTGTGTAAATTGAGACTGAAAAGATTTGATAGAGGTTTTTTAAATGGTATAGGATTTATAATACGGGTGACATAAGCAACATCCTCAGTGTCAGTAACCAAGATGGGACAAGAAGTAATGGATATAAGCCTTGATTAGGTTAGGTTAAAAAAAAGAGATAGGAAGGAATTGGTTTTCACATAGTGGTAGATGAATGGAATAGACGCGGTAGTCAAGTCATTTGTTGTTGAGTCATTAGGGAACTCCAGAAGATTAGGTAATGAATGAGGGTGACAGGTGTGAATAGGTAAATATGTCTCATGCAGGGGACTGCCACGTGTAGACCTCATGGCTTCTTGCAGCTTCCCCTATTTTCTTATGTTCCTCCTCCTGTACATTCTTACTTCCCCTATATTCTCCTTCTCCTCCTCTTCCTTCTCTTCTTCCTCTTGTTCTTCGTTCAGCATACTTCATCCTCTCTTCCTTCCAGATAGTGTAACTTACCACAACCTAAGAGCCAACAGAACTACTGCTGTGTTCTTCCTTTGTATTGCTTTGGGTTCTTGAAGATTACTTTCCTCCTTCATCCTCTTCCTGTTCACCTTGGTTCATCTCCACCTCCTTGTGTCCCTCCTGTAGATCGTCCTTCTCTTCCTGCTGCTCCTTCATCTTGTTATAGTAATGACTTCCACCCTCTCTCGAGCGCCAATTTGATAAACGTCCCTGGAGCGGAATTGTCTCGTGCCAATAAGGAGCACCAACATGCACAACCGTTCAAGTAGAGGCTCCCCTTGAAGGTCGCTGCGCTCTCTCTCTCTCTCTCTCTCTCTCTCTCTCTCTCTCTCTCTCTCTCTCTCTCTCTCTCTCTCTCTCTCTCTCTCTCTACGAAGCCTATGCCAGAATAGAGTTGAACCAGAAAAAAATAAGGGCTTTGCTACATGCGATTGTTCTATTTTTGCGGCCATTGGGAGGCTTTATATAGCGTTTAAAAGCCTGAGCAGATTACTGTTTCCCCGGCGTCGGAAAATATAGTTAAGAACGTGTAATCCGTGCGCGGTTTTACGTTCACTCAACATTCACATGACTTGCCTTTGAGGGCGCGCGGCGCTGCTTGCTTGGCGGTGACGTCAACAAGGAAGCTTCAGCCGAAACGTAAATAGTGATAAACTCTTCCCCCTCCCCCCCCGTTTTTCTTTTTTAATTCTGAAAGTGAGGGAGAGGGACTAATGCAGGAAATGGAGGAGGAGGAAGAGGAGGAGGAGGAGGAGAGAAGGAAGTTGGCGGCCACAGGGAGATTCTGTAATTAATTTTCAAAGTTCTCTTAATTGAATCTTGAAATAAAAGCTGCTCCTCCCCTGGTCGAGTCCGCGGCGACAAGGAGAGGCGAGGCGAGCGGCACTGAGGTCCTTGTCGCACTTGTCGTGGCCTCGGAAGTAAAGTCGTTGCGTTGGTAGGACTTCGTATTGTTGTCCTGATGGTTAGAGGAAAGGACATGTGAAATATTTAGCTTCCTCAAACTGATAAGACGCTGTTTTAATGAAGAACACCCGTACAGTATATCAGATAGTTACTTACATCATAATATCGCAATATTTTGTAAAGGGCGCGCATATTTAAGGGATACAGTGATGCTTACTGAAGAACAATCACAAGTATGGATAGGTGGATAGTTAGGTATATATGTAGTTAATTAGTTAGTAAGGTAAGTAGATAAATGGGTGGATTAGTTAGTTAGGTAGTTGTTAGTCACTTTGGCTGATCGGTTGGTTGTTTATTTAGTTTGTGAGAGAGAGAGAGAGAGAGAGAGAGAGAGAGAGAGAGAGACACACACACACACACACACACACACACACACACACACACACACACACACACACACACATACACAGAGTAAACACACCCCTCTGTAGTATTGATAAGACAGAAAAATACCTCGAAAATTTACGAACGTTTGGAAGAAAAACATTATTCTTACAGTGTCTTTACTGAACCGGATTGTGTGAGCATGTAGAATGGCTGTGTGGCGGTGGGAGGGGTGGGGGGAACGTGGAAGGATGTAGCACGAGCAGGGGAGAGAGTGAGGAGAAGCTGGGGAGAGAGAACAAAGAGGGATAGACACAGGTGGTAAGGATTATATAAGAAAGGGATGTGGTGCAGCAGGGAAAGTATGAGGAGAAATGGGAGTTTGCTTTATCTAAGATGCGAGTGATGGAAGAGGTAAGGGTGGTGTGGTAGGCAGGCTATGGGGACTGAATGGGATGTCCTGGTGCGGTGTAGCAGGGATGGAACACAGGGCAGGGATTGTAGGAGATATGGGAAGCGAAAAGCAGGTACAGGATGGGAAGGTAAGGGGACAGGTATAGATGTGGCTGGGAAAGATGTACAGAGGAGATGTGTAGAGGATTTTATTTTGATTTGGTTTTGATCATTTATTGGCCCCCCCTAAGAAATACAGGTACCATCTAATGCAAAAGTCAATCTTCGGCCCAGGGTTCAATGAGTTTAAACGTTTTATGGATCCAATTTAGCGACCGTAGCATTGTCGGGGATAGGGAGGATCATTGTGTTATTATTGTATTAGGTATTCATCCATTTTTTCCTCCTCTTTTTCTCCTCTCTGCTCGCCGCTTCCATGATGATATCAGACGAATGTGGGTGTTTGGTATAGTTATTTAATGTTCATGTTTGGAGGATGTAGAGAGAGATATATTTATGGGAGAGATTACATATATTATACTCAGTATCTCTGTAACACTATTGTTGCTCTAATTATAATATGTTTATTGAATAACAGGCGTTATTTAATAAAGTGCCAACCTTTGCCCGCGCCCCGGACAGTAGGTGGGAGCGGACAGCAGACTTGGTGACGCTCATGTGCGTGACTCGTTCCTTTGCATGTGTACCCCGAGAACGTTGTCTTGTGTTGTGTGCTCACTCCTGTAAATACACAGAAACCGATAATCACTAGATATTTCCACATTTTCTGCAGTTTTTTCGGTCTGTACTATCCACTGCAAAACATAACCAGAGAGAGAGGAGGAGAGAGGAGAGAGAGAGAGAGAGAGAGAGAGAGAGAGAGAGAGAGAGAGAGAGAGAGAGAGATCTATTCATGGTTCGCACAGCCCAAGCGGTGACAGACTTACACTCGCCTGCCTCAACCTCACAAATTCACTATAGCAGCATTGGGGGAAACATATTGGGCCCTCTGAGTGTGTGTAGGGTGGATGTGTTGAGGTTTAGATTGTAGGAAAGGTGAGGAGTGTGTTGGGGCTTGGCGTGGAAGAGGGTGCGCAGGGGGAGTGTATTTAGGTTGGCATGTAGGAGAGGCGTAGAGAGTGTGGTGTGCAGAGGTGTGGTGCAGTAAGGAGAATGTGGGGAGGATGTTATGCAGCGCGCCCCCGCCCCTCCTCGCCCCCGCCTCGCCCCGCCTCGCTCTGGCCGCTGCTGAGTGCCTAACGAAGAGGCGAGCATATGTTTGTTCCCTCCGTCATTAGTGAGAGACATCGTTTGTCCAGCTTGGAGTGTTTACTTGGCGGGAGGAAGGGGTGGACACTTCCCTGGTGGACCTGAGGGGGGAGGACACCTGGACACCTGGCTGGTAGGATGAACATAGGACATTTTGTGGAATGAAGGATGGACTCAACTCATGCAGGAAGAGAGGGATACCAGAAGGAAAGAGGGATGAAGGAAGGAAAACTAAGAGGTAGTAAGGAAAGAAGGGAATGCTAGGACAAAGATAGGGAAGAAAGAGAGCGACACTTAAAGGGAGGACGGAAGAAAAGAAAGAAGGCTATAAGGAAAGAGATAAGAAATAAGTGACGACTAGAAGGAAAATTTTGATAAAGGAAGGATGATAGAACAAATGAGAAAGGAGAAGAATGGCAACTTGGAAGAAGATGAGAAGAAAGAAGAGAGAGACATCCGGCAGACCAAGAGTGGACACTTCAAGGTATAACGAAAAAATTCATGACCGGGAAAACAGACAATAGAAATAATAGGATAAAAAACACTAATATTTTCGAGGATTTTTCCCTGCAACTAAACAATATACTACTTACTTAACATGCTACGTAATCAGGAAACATTTCATTTGTATACATAAAAAAGGCCAAAACAAATATAAGAATTTTCAAAGGTAACCTCTATGTAGACACGCCGCAAATGAGTGTGAAATGGGCAGCTTCCTTGAGATCTTCCTTGAGGGGTGTTGGGGACGGGGTGTTTCCGGGGAGTCGAGGAAAATTTGAAAAGTTGGATCTGATGCTGCATTTCCTGATTGCAAACGGAATTAAGGAGTCCGCAATGGCATGAAAAAAGTCGTTAGGATTTGTTGTTTTTTTTTCTATTTAATTCAAGACATTCAGGAGTTATTTTCGATTCGATTCAGAGTGTATGAGAGAGAGAGAGAGAGGAAAAGTTACATCAGTAGTGAAAAAGAATATTAATAGTGCTAAACAAAAGATGAAAAAAATAAGAATTAGATATAATACGAATAATATAGTGAGTGGTTATTTCTGAGAAGTAAAGAAGGGAAACGTGTGTGTGCGTGTGTTTGTAAGCGCGTGTCCGTGAAGTAAAATGTTGGTGGAAATTTCAGGTTACGCGGGACAGACAAAGACGGATTATTCAGTGCACCAAAAGGCTCACCAGGCGGCCAAGTAAGTGCATTGAGCGCCTGGCCTAAGTCGGTGAGCAATCTTTATATACTGATAAAAAAAAAAATCTAGTCCGGACTCCCAAACAAGTGAGAAACACACACACACACACACACACACACACACACACACACACACACACACACACACACACACACACACACACACACACACACACACACACACCTACCTGCGTCAGAATTATTTAAGAGTCAAACACTTGGTCTCTCTCAGGCGCTTGTTAGCACCTGCTAGGCACCATCACCCATCCCTCCTCCTCCTCCTCCTCCTCCTCCTCCTCCTCCTCCATATCCTCCTCCTCCATATCCTCCTCCTCCACCTCCTTCTCCTGTCCCTCTTAGTCCCTACCTTGTCCTTCTCTCCTTTCGTTCTAATTTTCCTCTCTCCTTTCATTCTATTTTCTCCCTTTCGCTCTGTTCTTTTCTCCGTCCCTTCGTCCTTTTCCCTCTCCCTTCACTAAAAGAGGCAAGGCAGGCCGTTTACCTCTCCAAGTGGTGCATTTTTTCCTCGGCTTCCATTCTCCTTTTCCTCCTTTTTTTCTGTTTCTCTTTCGCTCTCCTCTTCTTGGTTGTTCTACTTCTCCTTTTCCTTAATTTGATCCTCCCCTGTTTTCTTCTTCTCTGCTGATTTTCCTTCCTATTATTTTTCCCCACTCATGTTCCTCCTCTTTCTCGTCGTCTTCTGCTGCTGCTGTTCCTCCTCCTCCTCTTCCTCCTCATCATCCTACTCGTTCCTATTTTTATTTCCTTCCATTCTTCATCTTACTGCGCTTTCTCGTCATGTGCTCCTCCTCCTCCTCCTCCTCCTCCTCCTCCTTGCCTTCATTCACAGGAATCCCCCCCACTTGGGAGCCTCGTCTTCTCCACCTGTCGATGTTCTTCCATAAATATTTTGACCAACAAGCGTTTTTTTTTTTTTTTTTTTTTTGTTACTTTCAAGTTCTAATCTGCACTTATTTTTTTTCTATGATAATATTTCACATTTCATCCCTGTTAATGTATGTTTCTCTCTCTCTCCTCTCTCTCTCTCTCTCTCTCTCTCTCTCTCTCTCTCTCTCTCTCTCTCTCTCTCTCTCTCTCTCTCTCTCTCTCTCTGTGTCAATAACGACGAGATAGATCAACTCAACCGCGAACTCTCCTCGTCGAAGTCAAATTGAAAGATGTGTATGTCCTTCTTGATTTGGTTTCCTGCAGGTTCGGCCTCTCTACCTCCTCCTCCTCCTCCTCCTCCTCCTCCTTCTCCTCCTTCTCCTCCTTCTCCTCCTCTTCCTCCTTCCTCTTTCTTCTCTTCTATCTCTTTTCTCTTTCATTTGCCTCTTACTCCTCTTCCTCCTTTTCTCTCTCTCTCTCTCTCTCTCTCTCTCTCTCTCTCTCTCTCTCTCTCTCTCTCTCTCTCTCTCTCTCTCTCTCTCTCTCTCTCTCTCTCTCTCTCTCTCTCTCTCTCTCTCTTAATCAAAGAACTCAAAGCTATTTTCAGAAATACAAGAAAATACGAGGCTAACGACTGGAGTGAATTGTAGAGAAAGCGAGGTGTAATCCTTTACCTATGGCGCTCTTACATCAGCACAACTGAGTGAAGAGAATTTAAATACGTTTGAGTACCAACACCAAAAGACCGGTCAATACAAGAGCAAAATAATTCCTATGATGCAATATACATGAGTTTTGGCCTTAGTAATAGTAGTAGCAGTAGTGGCGGTGGTGGTGCCATATCCTGAATAAATAGTGCGAGATATTTAAAGAAAACTATTTACATATTTCTGTTGAAAGAATTATATATCACGAAATAACAGTGAAGAAAAGAAAATGCATCGGTGTTACATTTTGCATAGGTTAGATAACAAAGACTATGAATCATAAGAAATAGTAATAATAATAGATGTAGAATATTTACTTACATTTAATTAAACGAATGACAGTACAGTGAAGCCGTCAATGAACAGAAAAGAATAAAAAAAATAGCAATACTGAGGCATATACGACTTACCTAAGTTACACTGAATTTAACAGAACGAATGTATATTATAGCGATGGCATCAGCATTTAGAGCCCGACAAGAGGCGCCATGAAGGTGACGCGAGCCTAGATTATTGAGTTTACCGGGCAGAGAAGAGCCAGGCGAACGTATCACTGACTGCAATAAAATCTGAGGACAAATAAATGAAGCGGCAGGAGGCGGCGTGGGTATTGCGGCGCTGGCTTAGCGTTAGGTGGCGAGGCGTGGGGAGTCAAAGCGTCAAGGTGGTGGCGTGTGATGCGCGTTGGCGTGGGTAGAATGCCGATCGTGTGTGATGCATGTGTAGCGAGGCGTGTGCAAGAATGAAACATAAGTATTAGATTTTGCAAAGTATGGAAGGTATGGAACGGTGAGGCGTGAAGCAGAACATGTAGACGTGGTTGTGGCGTGGTAGAGGCGTGGCTTTAAGGGAGGCGTGGCGGCAGGGGCTCAGTGACTCCCTCAGGTGCCTAGATATTCAAATGGGCCACTAACATTCCCACGTCATGAATATTTATCTACTTTTGACTTGGTAATCCTTATGAGGCGAGAGGAAAAAGTGAGGCAGTGATGCGGACCGCTAGCTGGCTGGCTGACTGGCTGGTTGGCTGACTGGCTGGTTGGTTTGTTAGCTAGCTGGTTGACTGGCTGGCTAGTGGCTGGCTAGCTGGCTGGTGGCTGGTTTGTTGGCTGGCACACTCACTCTCCCTCATTCCACTCCCACCCATCCACGCCCTCTCCTTGACTGGTACCGACTGACTAACTGGCTGACTGATTGACTGGCTGGCTGTCTCATTCACCCTGCATCATCCCTCCCCCCTCCTTCACGTCCTCTCCTTGACTGTTACTGACTGACTGACTGGCTGATTGACTGGTTGGCTGGCTAGTTGACTGGCTGGCTGGCTGCTTGGCTGACTCACCCTGCCTCATTCCGCTTCTCTCCCTCACGTCCCCCTATCTCACGCCCTCTACTTGGCCGCTATTGACTGACTGACCTGGCTAACTGACGCGACTAGTTGGCTGGCTGGCTCACTCACTCACCCTGTCTCATTCCACCTCCGTTTCTCACGTCCTCTCCTTGGCGGTTACTGGCTGGCTGACTGGTTGGTTAACCTGGCTGGGTGACTGACTTGTTTCACACCCATAACCTTCCTGAATAGCTAAGTACCCTTTACTTTGACTGACTGACTGACTGCCCGACTGACTGCCCGACTTACCTCTCATCAGTATCTCCCTGAATGGCGTCTCCTTTTACGTGTACAATAATCGATGAACTGTTTATCTCGCCGACATATAACGGACACACTCTTCCGACGGACTCCGAGAGCTGTTCATGTTACGTTTCGACCTGTCTCGTGTTTTCTTTAGTTGGAGTTGATCTACATGATTCTCCTCCCCCACCCCCTTCATTCACCGGATAGCCTGTCACTTTTTTTTTTTTTTTTTTCTTATAGGGTCAATTGTATGCCTGTTTTGAGTGACTTTTAGCTTGAATTCTAGCCACGTGGCGTACAATAATATTACGCACTTTTTTTTTTTAATAATTCGCTAGTTCTGCATTACAGTCTAAGAATCAAATATAACTTGTCTGCCAAAGGAGAAGAAAAGTTATGCGAATTTTATCCCTTTCTTCCTGGCATATATTCCTAATTGCAAATCTAACCTCTCTACTTTGGAAAGAAAATGGTTATTTCTTCATAATATCGTACCTGAAGTAAATTTTAATCGTTTAATGATGTGGTCGTCTTTCGGTAACATTTTGAACATTATAGAAATATAATTTGCATAAACAAATATAGAAAAGAGAGGATAAGCGGTTAATCTTGTATTCTCTACGCTACAAAACTAAATAAATAATATACTTTAATACAAATATGAATGTCTGAAAAGCAGTAATAGATTATGAGAGAAAATGTCTGGCAGTGAAAAAGGTTAAGAAATTGTCCTTGGTATTTTCGTTTTGGTGGCGTCAAAGGAACTCAAAGACTCTAAGAACACAAAAAAACACTAAAAACAGCAGCAGATTTAATTTTCATACAGCCTGCGCTGAGTCACACCAATCTAATCGCAACTAGGAGACGAAGGCTGGTCGAGACGAAGGTCAAGACGATGGAGTGCCCCTCCCTCACGGCTGGCTGGCTGGCTGGACGGTGCTTGATAGCTTATTAATACCATCAAAGGTGAACTGACACCTAAAATTAAACCAGCTTAATACGGAACCGAGCGTTAATCCGACTAATGACCGGCTAAGTAACTATATTACCTGGCATCCGGGCGTTACCTGACTGGATTAACGACGAGTGTCACGTATGAATTGGATGCATCTGTTTCCTCTTTTCTCTTATTACTCCACGGTCTTTTTTTTCCACGTTGTGAACGAGGAGGAGGGAGAGAAGAGTGGAGAAAGAAATGAAGGAAATGAAGAAAGGAAGAGGGAAAAGGAGAGAGAGAGGAGAGAGAGAGAGAGAGAGAGAGAGAGAGAGAGAGAGAGAGAGAGAGAGAGAGAGAGAGAGAGAGAAGAGGGAAGAGGAAAGGAAAGAGGTAGAGGTTTTCACTGTAGATTGTGTCTCAGAAGAGGGAGTGAAAGAGGGAGGCGGGAAGCAGGAGAGAGAAAAGCAGCTGGAGGGAAAGGGGGGAAAGAAGGAAAAAGAATAGTTTGAGAAAAGTTGATAATAACATAATGCATCTGAGATTGTTTCGTATACTGAAACACTATAAGAGTAATGCATTTTAGTTTACATCCCACAAATTTATATTATTGCAGTGCGATACTAAAGCACAAACATTTACATATTACTTACATGCTAATCGATTTACCGTACTCTCTGACTTGTTTCATTATATATTACTTACTTATACATACAGACAGACGGGGATGAAGATGATGCATACAGGGAGACAGACCCACACACACACACAAATACCAAACAGTTTCAAGACATTTATTCCTCAATTTGGATGAAACTTTTGACCTTTCTGTTAGGATTAGCACCTTAATGGACCTTTTTTTTATTTTTGTTCTTTTATGTCCTTAACCATTGCTTCTCTTGCATAAAAGAAATATATATATAAAGATATGCGTACGATAGATCATCAAGTTAACAGCCCAGTGCAATACAGAGGCAGATGAGTGACGGTGACAAGGGGCGGTGACTGCTTGGGCGTGTCTCCCTCCAAGTTGCCAATGACTGCCCCTGTGTTATCCTGACGCAGCACCTTCCCTCTGCTTCCCTCGGCGGCCTTACCTTGCCCATCCCATAACTTGTTTGCTACCCTCTGCCTCTCTTGACTTCCCCTCGGCCACCCCTCGAAGATTCCCTGCCCTCCTCCCCTCTCGTTCTTCTCTTCTTCTTCTTCTTCTTCTTCTTCTTCGTCTGTTCTTCACGAGCGCATTTGTCTGTTTTCATCATATCTTATCGCAAGATGATCTCTCTCTCTCTCTCTCTCCTCTCTCTCTCTCTCTCTCTCTCTCTCTCTCTCTCTCTCTCTCTCTCTCTCTCTCTCTCTCTCTCTCTCGTCATGTTATCTCACGATTCCGCCTACCGCACTATTTTTGTTCCTTCTTTCTCTTCGTCTCCTCCTCCTCCTCCTCCTCCTCCTCTTCCTCATCCTCCTAATCTTTCTTTTTCTCCCCTCCTCCTCCTCGTATTCTTCATCTTTCTCCTCTTTCGCCTCTTTCCACTCCTCTTCTTGCCACTTATAATATTCCTCCTCTTCTTTCTTCTTCTTCTCCTTCTCCTTCTCCTTCTCCTTCTTCTCCTTCTCCTTCTTCCTTCTCCTTCTTCTCCTTCTTCTCCTTCTTCTTTTTTTTCTTTTTCTTTTTCTTCTTCTTCTTCCCCCCCTCCTCCTCCTCCTCCTCCTCCTCCTCCTCCTCCTCCTCCTCCTCCTCCTCCTCCTCCCCCCTCGTCTTGCTATATTCTAATCCCTTAGCAAACCCTTCTGCTGCTTGCTTGTTTTTTTTTTTCCTTCTCCTCCTCCTGTAGTCTTTGTCTCTATGGCTCCCTTTTATTTTGTGGCAGAATATACGAGTCGTTTTGGTTTTTCAGTCAAGCTTTGGACATGATTCTTTATATTATGGAAGACAGCTATTCTCAGCCTCCCTCAAAACCTTCAACCTTCTCTATGTTTCCCTTCCTCTCATTTGCTCCCTTTTTATCAGCCCCCTCTCATCATTTTTTCTTTTTTATACATTCTCTCTCTCTCTCTCTCTCTCTCTCTCTCTCTCTCTCTCTCTCTCTCTCTCTCTCTCTCTCTCTCTCTCTCTCTCTCTCTCACTTACTAGCGGTCACATTTGTTTCATTTTTCCTCTTTCGTTTTACTTTCGTTTACTTTACATTCTTTTATTGTACTAATTTTTCGCTTTATTTGGAATTTTCTTTTTTTTTTTTTTTTACAGATAGATCAATAGATAAATAGAAAGGTAAATAAATAGATAGATACCAACCACCATCACCGCTGCCACTTCTCTTTCTCTCTCTCTTTCTCCTTGTGTCTCTTGCTCTGGTACAAATGGCAACGGGCGACCAGACTCGGCCATAACCCAGGCTGTATAAATTATTTGGAACGCCACAACTCTCATGAATGTTTTCATATTCGGTGCGACACATTTCACAGAGCTGCACAATTCATCTCGCTTGGAAAATGCTCGGACCGGTTCCTCGTCTTTTCCACCAGCGCGCCGTTGTCTCGTGGTCTTTCTCTCTCTCTGCGACTCTGAGCTCGGCATCAATTCTCGCCTTGAAGGGACGAAGCGAAGCAGGTGTCGCCAAGTCTCGGGAGCGGAGGAAAAGTCTTCGGTAAGAACCTGGAAGAAGCGCAAACTAACAAGAAAGGGAGAGGAAAAAGAGGTTTACAGCATAATTATCAAGTTTTAATCGACTTAGGGAGACAGTTGGTGAGTTGGGTGCAAGCTGCTTTCTCTCTCTCTCTCTCTCTCTCTCTCTCTCTCTCTCTCTCTCTCTCTCTCTCTCTCTCTCTCTCTCTCTCTCTCTCTCTCTCTCTCTCTCTCTCTCTCTCTCTCTGTGACATCCATGCATGTTTTCTTTGTATTTTTCTTTTTTGGTCCTCTTCAAATTTTCATTTTCTTGTTCTTGTTCTTGGTCACTTTGTTGTTGTTATTGTTCTCTTTTTCTTTTTCGTCTTCTGTGATTTCTCATCTTACTTTCAAGATTTATTACGCCTCCTTCTCTCCGAGTTTCTTTCTGTCTCCCCTTTATTTTACACATGTTTTTAGTCTCTCTCTCTCTCTCTCTCTCTCTCTCTCTCTCTCTCTCTCTCTCTCTCTCTCTCTCTCTCTCTCTCTCTCTCTCTCTCTCTTCCCCCTTTAAGTTCTTTTATTGCTCTTTTATCGCTCTCACTTCATATTTTTCAACTTCTTCATGTTCTTTTCTTTACATTCTCCTGCTCTTTGCACCGCCTCCTGCCCTTGTTCCTCCTCCCCCTCCTCCCCCCATTGCCTCCCTCTTCTTATCCATCCTTGTGTCCGGTGCCTCTCAAACTTTGTTATCCCCTATAAACGTTTTCCTTTTTATTTCGTATACATTTTCTCTATCATCATGTGTGCTCCACTTACCTTAACTGCTCCTGGGATGCATCTTTTTTTTTTTGTTAAAGCTCAGGTACTGTAATGTCTTCGAGGCTTTTAAGTTTCCCCTCTTATAAAGCTATGTGGGTCTCTCTCTCTCTCTCTCTCTCTCTCTCTCTCTCTCTCTCTCTCTCTCTCTCTCTCTCTCTCTCTCTCTCTCTCTCTCTCTCTCTCTCTGCTTTTTTTTCTTTGTGTTCCGTAACCTTTTATTCTCAATTTATAAACTATTCCATGCTAACTTGTACACATATTCTTTCCCCGCTTCCTTCTCTTGATTTTATGTCTCATTCTCTCCCTTTGTTCTCTCTGTGTCTTTGTTCTTTACTTTTCTATACCTGGTTCATAAGATAACCTATGCTAATTTCCATAGATTGTTCACCCACCCCCCCTTTTTTTCCTTTGTTCTACCTTCTATCTTTTTCTGATTATCTTTAATTCTCTACCCTCCTTCCCACCGTCTCTTTTCCTTTTTTTTTTTATTTCTCATCTACTTTCTGATAACTTACAGACATTTCCTCTTATTTTTATCCTTCTGCTCTTCTTAACTCTCTCTCTCTCTCTCTCTCTCTCTCTCTCTCTCTCTCTCTCTCTCTCTCTCTCTTCTCTCTCTCTCTCTCTCCTCTCTCTCTCTCTCTCTCTCTCTCTCTCTCTCTCTCATAACTATCCATTTCAAACCACTGACAGCATCTGACAATTTAGAACTTCCCTTTCTCTCCCTCATTTTCTCATCCTTACCGCCCTACCTATATTCTCCTCCTCCTCCTCCTCCTCCTCCTCCTCCCGCACGGGCCAGCAGTTCCCTTCCTTCCTCGCCACCCCACTTTTCTTCCTCCATCTCACACCCTTACCTCTCTCCCATCCCTCGAAGCTTAGCCTCGGTCCTCCCTCATCAGAATTGCATATTAGACAATCTCTGGAGAAACTGAAATACCGTGTGTGTGTGTGTGTGTGTGTGTGTGTGTGTGTGTGTGTGTGTGTGTGTGTGTGTGTGTGTGTGTGTGTGTGTGAATATGCAGTAATAATTTGTGGCAGTTTATTTGTGGGTGTCTTACAAGTGTGTGTGTGTGTGTGTGTGTGTGTGTGTGTGTGTGTGTGTGCCTGTGGCTGCGCGTGCGCCTGAATGGAGCAGCACGAGTCTTAAGAAAAAAGTAATTAATGGCTCATTTGTATTAGTTACTTGCAAAATTATCATCTGGAGCGGAAGAAGAAAAGTGGCGAAAAAAAGTGAATTAATACATTTCTCTTCATTCTTTTTTCTTTTCTACTTTTTTTTTTCATAGAACTCGAGTCTCGCTGATGTAGATTCTATTAGGAAGAGTTAGTAGGACTCTCCCTCTCCCTCTCCACCCGCAGCGTCATTGTGCGTTCCTGTGTACCTTATGTTGTACTTGTGTGCACCTGTGTGTGTGTGTGTGTGTGTGTGTGTGTGTGTGTTGTACAAGAGTTTATGTAACGAATGCCGTTTCTGTGCATGTTTCTTTTGTGTGTGTGTATGTGTGTGGTGTGTGTGTGTGTGTGTGTGTGTGTGTGTGTGTGTACAGTATACAGCCCGTGTGCTTTTTCTAGAGTAATATATTTGTTATGCAGTTGTTTTGTTTGCTGCTTTATCTATCTGCCTCTGTCTGTCTATCTGTCTGTCTGTCTAACTCATTGTCTATCTGTTTATCTGCCTATCTGTTTAACAACCTACCTATCTACCTACCTATCTACTACACCAATCTGTCTATAATCTACACAAAATTGGTCCCTCTATTTGCACACCTCGCACCTCGCTCCGCCAGTCATTAATGAGGTGACAGGGAACAATAGGTCGGGGGAAAAAAATAGAGCATGAGAGCGAAGGAAGGGAGAGGGACGAGCGATAAACTGACCGAGTAAAAGATGTGGAAGAATGAGTGGAGCACGCGAGAGTTACAGAGCGCCGCTTTAATGCTTAATAGATCAATGTGATTATGCATGAGATGAATAACGAAGGCCAACAGATGGTAAAGAACAGAGCAATGGATCAATAGAGAATGTTAAAAGCAGGTTCTGTATTTCGCTTTTTCTTTCATTTTCTCCATTCCTCCCTTTCCTTTCTCTTTCCTTCTCTATGTCTTTTGTTCTGTTCCACATTATTTTTTTTTCTTCCTTTCTCCCATTTCGTATTTTTTTCTCGCTTATTTTTCATTCACCAAAATTTTCTTCCTCATAATATCATGTTTCTCTCATACTTTTCTCCCACTATCTCTTTTTTCCTTTCCTTCCTTTTCCCATAACCTCTTTCTATCAATTCCCTTTTCTCTCATTCTCCTTTCTCTTCTCCTTCCCTCCTTTCTCACTCTACCCTTTCCTTTTTTTCCCTCTAGCTTTATTCCCTTTTTCTCGCATTCACTCCTCTCGTATTTTCTTTTTATCCCACTTTCTCCCTCGCTTCCTTTCCATCCCCTCTCCGTCCTTTTTCGTACCCACTTTCCCTTCTCTCTCATCCTACTTTTCCTTTCCAATCCTCTCCTCTTTCCTTCCTCCACTCCCAATCACTCGAATATAAATAAGATGCAAGGAAATATATCTTAACCAAAATCCCTCACTAAAGTAAACACAACATTATGGGAAGGGAGAGAAAAGTAAGATGCCTCGTATATATTTTTCTCTTTTTCTTCTCATATTGCATAATGCGTGATTTTTTCTTTTCAAACTAAGAGAGTGAAAAAACTGTTGTAATTTTTTCATAGGTGCCTTTGAGGTGAAATTATTGTGTCATTCGTATTTTGAGGACACAAATGTTGGTCGTGTTGCAGTAGCTGTTTGTCCAGTGGTAAAGTAGCTTACTGTAGTAATGTGAAAGAGATGATGTTGATATATCCTTTGAAAGTGATACTCCAAACAGAACTAGTGAAAGGAACGACTAGAATGGAACCCAGCTGTGCAAAGTATTACTACGACTACTACTACTACCACTACCACTACCACTACTACGACTGCTACTGCTACTGCTGCTGCCGCTGCTGCTGCTGCTGCTGCTGCTGCTGCTGCTGCTGCTGCTGTTGCTGCTCCTGCCGCTGCCGCTGCTGCTCCTGCTGCTGCCGCTGCCGCCACTGCCGCTGCTGCTGCTGCCGCTGCTGCCGCTGCTGCTGCTGCCGCCGCTGCTGCTGCCGCCGCTGCTGCTGCTGCCGTTGCTGCAGCCGCCGCTGCTACTGCCGTTGCTGCAGCCGCCGCTGCTATGCTGCTGCTACTGCTGCTGCTGCCGTCACTACTCATCAGGGGGAAACCCGAACATGAAAACGGAAACAACAACAACAACAACAACAACAACAACAACAACAACAACAACAACAACAACAACAACAACAACAACAACAACTACTACTACTACTACTGCTACTGCTACTGCTACTGCTGCTGCTGCTGCTGCTGCTGATGATGATGATGATGATGATGATATTGTTACGACTGCGAATTCTGGTGATGATGATAAAAAAAAAATCATTGAATGAAATCGTGATAGTGAACAGCCACTGTGGCAGTCAGTGTTACTTCCAGAGTAGAAAAATAAATTAAGCGTATCGTTTCCTTTAAAGTATATGGAGTAATAATAATGTTTATTCATTCATTTGCTTGCTTATTTGTTTATACATTTATTTACTTATATCTTTGCATTTACCTGTTTTTAGTTATTTTCCATTGCAAACTTTTTTTTGTCTTAAAACAAAATTGTGATTTTTATCCGTCAAACCCTCTCTCTCTCTCTCTCTCTCTCTCTCTCTCTCTCTCTCTCTCTCTCTCTCTCTCTCTCTCTCTCTCTCTCTCCTTGACACCTTCCAAGGATATGTACGTACACAGGGACCCCGCACAGAATCCCTCATGTTGTCTTTAAAAATTCTGCCTCCGTGCTGGCTCTCCGTCTGAGCAAACTCCCTTCCGTCCGCCGCCTCTCCGCGCCGAGAAAAAGAAAGGTGACCGTCATCCCTCACATTACACTCATATCTTTCAAGAGCTTTAAAATTTATCGTGAACAGAAGGATTTTAAAGCACCCAGGGTATTACCGGAGATTTACACCAAGAAGAACGTGTGTGCGTGAATGTCCAGGTCCTGTGGTTCCTCTTATTTTCTTTATCTTTCGTTTATTTACGTCATCAACATTCTCGTGCGTGTTTTAAAATGCCATAGCGTCTCCAGAGCTTCTGTTCTCCCCGTGAGGTGTTCATAAAAGTAAAACTCCGTAGAATTTCTTAACTTTTTCTATGTCTGTGCAATATGGGCTCAAAAGAGGTGATCTTGCTGCATTCTTCTTAATATAAGTGAACCTTCAGCGTCCTCTCATCGTGGGAGTTTCAAGGATATCAGAGCTAAAAGTGAGTCGAAAGGCTGCTTGTTCTCTGCTTATCCTTTCTTTCATTCGTTTCACTTCCCTTTTCAGTTTTTACCGTTATCTTTCTCTTTTTCTCCCTTTTTATCCATTCTTCACGATCCTTTATCTTTGGCATTCTCTTCTTTCTCTTTCTTTCTTATTTTTCACTTTTTTTATCCCGCTCCTCCTCCTCCTCCTCCTAAAATAACTTTGCCATCCCCACGCACACAATTTGCCGCCTCATTCTAAGTCAGTAAATCAAGAGTCGGGAAGCATCAGTTAAAGGTTTTATCCCGGACTGGCTCGACGGCGGCGACTCGCTTTCCCGCGTCACTTGGGAGGGTCTGCCTGACAGGGGCGTCCCAAGAACAATATCTTTCATCGTATGTAGAGAAATCGAACCTCCTTTTTTTTTTTACATTTTTTTTTTTATTATTATTGTATCCTCTTCCTTTCTCTTCCTCTTTATTTTTTCCTTGTCTCTCTTTTTCCTATACCTCCTATTCTCTCTCCTTTTTTTCTCCTATTCTATTTTTTTTCTTTCGTACTTTTTTTTTGGTTTTCTTCTTTTACCTTTTATTTTTTTTGTCTTTCGTTCTTTTTTCTTGGTTTTCTTGTTTTCTTTAATCTGTTGTTGTTGTTGTTGTTGTTCTTGTTCTCCTCCTCCTCCTCCTCCTCCTCCTCCTCCTCCTCCTCCTCCTCTTCCTCCTTTCGCGGCCACACGCTGATTTCAACACGGCAACAGCAACACAGCACTCAATGTGAAGCAGTTGGATTAGGGATGGACTCTTCTTTTTCTTACTTGTTGGCGGGAAAACTTGACATCGGCGGGCGGAGAAAGAGGACAATGTTTTTCATGAGCGTACTAAACCTTTTTGGCAAGACTCCAGGATGTTCTTCCACCCGTTCTCCCTACCATGACCTCCCGCCCCACCTCCCGCCCTACCTCCCGCCTATTAAACTACTACTGCTTCGGAAAAATCATCTGCAGGGTTCGTTTACTGGAAGGGAAGAGGGTCATGAGGTCCTGAAATCACTGGAATCTTGCCATGTCGTTGGAGGTTAAGGACACGCTGAAGTTGTGCTGGAGTTTCTCACTGGCTTCTTCGGGACTTCGACTTCTCTTAATCCGGGAGTTCGTTGAAGCCTTGCCGGATGCGTCTTGGGATGTTAAGAATGTTGGAAGAATGTTAATGGTAGGAAAGTTGAACGATGC
>NC_087163.1:8522500-8580000 GCF_035594125.1 Scylla paramamosain
TAAGGTTAGGTTAGCTTAAGTTAGATTAGTCAAGTTAGGGTAGGTTAGTTGGTGAGAAGGTGGCGTCCAATCACGTGGCGCGACTGCTCGCACATGCGCAGTGTACGGCGACTTACTGCGTGCAGGCCCTCCCGGAAGGACAGGAGGGGAAGAGGCGCGTCGCTTGGCTGGAGTGCGGTTTCCTGCTGCGCCCTGCTTTCCGTAGGTTTTGTGAATTACTGTGCCTTTCCTGTGCCTCTGCATCCGCATATAGCCAATGCTGTGTATAGGCAGTGTTGTGTCGTGAGAACACTGCCTGAGGCTGTGACTGAAGGGAGATTTTGTGCCGGGGTGATTGCCAGGAGTGAATGACGTATTCCGTCCTTGTACTGTACTGTATCATTAAAGTGTCCGGTTTCGCAAAGTACAGTCTTTGGTTTCGCCTTTGTTTGCCTGTCCTGTCCTGGGCCTGATTACGTCACCCACCACCTCGCTCGGCACAGCCACGTCGGACCCACAAACAAGCGTTTTTGACTACCGAGCGTTCTAAGGGCGCGGCGCAGCAGTATATTCAGGAATAACTCAACTGTAAATCATATAGAAAATAGAAACCTTTGGGATTCTTATAAGGTTTTTTTTTTTTAAGATTTAGAAATAAAGAGAGAGAGAGAGAGAGAGAGAGAGAGAGAGAGAGAGTAGGCAACTTTGCTTGAGATGCCCGGGGCGACGCGGGTAACGGTGGCTGACTCTATCAAGTGATAGCTTTCAACCATTCAACGGTTTACCATATATATATATATATATATATATATATATATATATATATATATATATATATATATATATATATATATATATATATATATCAGTATGTAGAAAGCACATAAACGGTGTACGCTTTGTTGTTTTCTTATTTTTAATGTGTAGGTGATAAGAATTTTAGGATAAATGAGGAAAAATTGCTAGTTTGTTCAACTACAATAATGTATTGTTAAAGATAGCTTTTATGCAATTTATGTTGTTTCATCATAGATATATACTACTGCACTAATACTTGATGTGGGTAACACAAACTTGAAGTCAGTAACGTAAAAGGTTGGGAACCACTGGCATAGGAAAAGATAACACAGGTCAATCGCAGCTTACAAGAACAGCGTAATTTTTTTCGGCTCTTATTTCTTTATCCTCATGTTGGATAAAAACACTAGTTTTAATACTTTCGGCCATACTTTTCTTTGTGTGCTGTGGTTGATAATCACTTTGGAAAACAAGGTAAAACGAGCTTTATTTTATTTTTTATTTTTATTTTATTTATATTTTTATTAATTTGTTAATTTTTTTTTATGTTTTTCGTATGATTATGGAAGCATTACAAGTATCCATGTAGAAATATCTTGTTTTCAAGACTTACAGCATATTTATTTATGTATTTATTTATTTATTAATATTTAAGCATTTCATATTTAGAACAGATTTTCTCTTTACTCAGTACAGGAAATGTGAGTGCATAAAATACCAGAGTGTTACCTCAAAAGGGAAGATAAGACTGGTTTTCTCTCACGTCGTCGTGTAAACAATCTGTGCTGTGAAACGTTGTGCTCATAGTAATATTATGCTAGACTTTTACTTCACAGTGAAAAGGTATGCACTGATATTATACCTTCAGAAGGGGTTTAGATAAATTAACAGAATAAAACAGAACTTGGTAATTACTAGATCAAGCCATCATTACATTCATGTCGTAGGACCAGTAGTCCAGGACGATGTAGTAGGATATCTCGCTCTTTTCCTCTTCATACTATACCACGTCTTCTCCTTTCACCCCACTTCTCTTTACACACATTCACCTTCATAAATCTTGAGAAGGATATATTTTTCAAGATACACCGGAAGATTTTGTTATTCAAAGGTACTGGCAGATGAATGAAGATTGACTCATGTTTGATGTTAGTGTAGTCACTGTAGACTGTAAAGAGATTATTTTTACTCAGATGGGCATAATTATATGTATTTCTTAGGGACTAGCAGCGTGTGGTCTTACTGGCTTGTTGCAGCATGCTGGTGTATTTTATGAGTTGCCTGTTGGCTGAATCCATCAGCTTCTGTTTATCAAATTCCACCTCGTATCTTAACTGTGATAACCTTTAAGGAGATAGGGGCCCTTTAACTTAAGGCCCTCGCGATTTTAATCCAAGATCTAACATAACATAGCTTACCATAATTGGTAAGTTTTGATCCATAGACAAAGTAAGAAGTGTTGTGAATGTATGGACACCCACAAAATCCCCAAATCCTGATGATTATTATTACCACTGTATGTCTGGCAGAAATTAAACAAAATGTGAATAATAATGCCTGCAGAGAGAATCCATGTCTGCTTGACAATATCCATGCTCTTTATTGTATTCAAACAATGCTTAAATACTTGACGAGCTTGTTGCACTCATTTACTGCCCTACTTATAGAACAGTTTCAGTGATTATCCCTCAGTAATTGTCAGTCTTTTTGTAGAGCTGGGGAAAGACATGTCTTTTCTGTAAAAAGTTATATTGCAAATTTTGTCACCAGTTCTATATGATGGCCATGACCAAGTTGACAGACTCCACTGTTAGCTTGCCATGAATTACTGTGTATGGTGGTGCCAATAGTATCAACCCCAAACGTCTTGACACCCACCTCAACTTTATTTTCATTTACTTTTGCTACTTTTGTGGCCTTAGATCTAATTTTCAATCTGTATGTACAACACCTTCTCTGCTCTACTAAACCTCATCTTTTCCTCACTGAAACATAGGTGTCTGAGGCAACTGACAGTAGCCTCTTTTCTGTTCTCTCCTACTTTCTCTATCCTTATTTTCAATCCAAAGGACCACAATTGATAGAGTAATGGTGATTACATTTTTTGAAAGGTAAAAAGATAATGTATTAGGATCTGCAACCATTTAACTTCAAACATGAACCAAAATTATCGAGAGGATCCTGCCACTTGGTCAAAGGTATTGTTGAATCCAGCATGCAAAGTTGTTGGTGACACATGCACATCCTTTCTGGGTTAAGGCCTGAATCTTCTCAGTGATGGCTGCCTTCTTTGCAGCAATGGTGCGAGGGTTAGCTTGGTAGATGTTGTCTTTGGGGAACCCCAGAGGAAGAAATATGAGGGATTCAAGTCAGGTGAGTAAAGTGACCATTTCACTTCAGTGTTGTGGCTGAATAGATGCTCCTCAAACTAGGAGTGTGAGAACTTTGATGACAAGGAGCAGTGGTTCCAACAGGATGGTGCTCCTTGTCACACTGCTAATGTCACCATGGCCTGGCTTCATGAAAAATTTAAGGAGGACCTCATCAGCTGCAAAGCTGAAGTAAAATGAGCAGCTTTACTTGCCTGACCTGAACACCCAGATTGTTTCCTCTGGGGGTTTCCCCAAGGACATCATCTTCCAGGGTAATCCTCACACCATTGCCACACAGAACTCACATGTCACTTAAATTTAAGCTGTCTTAATTTTCATTTTCGATCCTCACAACTCTGAGGTTTCCTTGTCCATGTCTAACTTTTAACTGATGGAGGACAGCCTGTCATGGAGGGCAGCCATTGTCAGGAAGGAAACATGAACTGAATTTCAAAGGTTGACATGCCTTTGGAATGTAGCACAACTAAAAAGAAGGACTGCCATTGGTTAAATTGATTAGTGCATTTGCCATTGACAAAAATAAAGATATCATTGACATCAAACACTGCTGCTTCAGGTTTCTTAAGTGATGAACATAAGTAGTATACTTATAAGTATTTATAAATAAATTTCTATTGTTTTTTTGGTAATAAGTAACTCATGTAGAGTATAATGACCCATAAATGTTTGGGAAAAGTTGAGTTATAATGCCTCCGGAGCCTGCCAACTCCTGTAGGATATTAACAGTTGCTACCTATTCCTTGTGAGTTAGTATTTATCAAACCTTAATCTGCCATTACCAGAATCTTAACTATGCATGCCTGCTTTATTAGTCTTCTACACATGTGAAGGCTACAGTCAGGTTGTCCCACATATATTATTTTCTCAGCAACACGAAATGCTTGAACATTTCCTTCTACAATACATTTCTTATTACTTGCTCCATTTTAATAATCCTTATGTGTAGGAACCATATCTATGCTGATCAAACTCCACTCTGAATCTACACAGTCCTCCTACTTGCTATTACCTGAACTCCCACCATGTAGTGGTCAGACACACATCAATTCTCCTTTCTCATTATCCACATCCATCATAGCAATACACAAGAAATAGCACAATTACCATAAGTAAACGATATCAGGTTATTATTTGTTATTTTATTTATTTATTTATTTATTTTTTTATAGGAGGGACATCAGCCAAGGGCAACAAAAATCCAATAGAAAAAGGCCCATTGAGATGCTGGTCCCCAAATACGGCCCAAAGCAGTAGTCAGAAATTGAAGGATAAGTGTCTTGAAACCTCCCCCTTGATGGAGTTCAAGTCATAGGAAGGTGGAGATACATAAGAAGGCAGGGAGTTGCAGAGTTTACCAGAGAAAGGGATGAATGATTCAGAATACTGGTTAATACTTGCATTACAGAGGTGGACAAAATAAGAGTGAGAGAAAGAAGAAAGTCTTGTGCAGCGAGGCTGTGTGAGAAGAGGAGGTAGGCAGTTAGCAAGATCAGAATAGCAGATAGCTTGAAAATAGTGGTAGAAGATAGCAAGAGATGCAACATTGTGGCAATGAGAAAGAGGCTGAAGACAGTCATTTAGAGGAGAGGAGTTGATGAGACGAAAAGCTTTTTGATTCCACCCTGTCTAAAGGAGTGGTTTGAGTGGAACCCCCACAGACATGTGAAACATATTCCATACATGGATGGATAAGGTTCCTATACAGAGTTAGCAGCTGGAAGGGTGAGAAAAACTAGCAGAGATATATCAGAATGCCTAACTTCATAGAAACTGTTTTAGCTACAGATGACATGTGAAGTTTCCAATTTAGATTATAAGTACAGGACATATTGAGGATGTTCAGTGTAGAAGAAGGGGACAGTAGAATGTCACTGAAGAAGAGGGGATAGTTGTGTGGAAGGTTGTGTTGAGTTGATAGATGGAGGAATTGAGTTCTTGAGACATTGAACAATACTAAGTTTGCTCTGCCTCAATCAGAAATTTTAGAGAGATCAGAAGTCAGGCATTCTGTGGCTTCCCTGAGAGAACTGTTTATTTCCTGAAGGGTTGGACATCTACGAAAAGACTCGGAAAAGTGCAGGGTAGTATTTTCAGTGTAGGAGTAGATAAGAGTGGTTTAGAAAATCATTGATGAATTATAGGAAGAGAGTGGGTAAAAGGACAGAACCCATAGGAATACCACTGTTAATAGATTTAGGAAAAGAACAGTGACTGTCTACCACAGCAGCAATAGAATGGTCAGAAATGAAACTTCCAATGAATTTACAGGGAGAAGGATAGAAGCCATTGAAGGGTAGTTTGGAAATCAAAACTTTGTGCCAGACTCTATCAAAAGCTTTTGATATGTCTGAGGCAACAGCAAGTTTCATCAAAATCTCTAAAAGGAGAAAGACTCAGTATGGAAGCCAGAAGATCACCAGTAGAGCAGCCTTTATGGAACCCATGCTGGCAATCAGATAGAAGGTTGTGAAGTGATAGATGTTTAAGAATCTTCCTGATGAGGATAGATTTAAAAACTTTAGATAGGCAGGAAATTAAAGCTATAGGATGGTAGTTTGAGGGATTAGAACAGTCACCCTTTTTAGGAACAGGCTGAATGTAGGCAAACTTCCAGCAAGAAGGTAGATGTTGACAGACAGAGTTGAAAGAGTTTGACTATGCAAGATGCAAGCACAGAGGCACAGTTAGAAGAACAATAGGAGGGACCCCATCAGGTCCATAAGCCTTCTGAAGCTTTAGATCAGCTAGGATATGGAAAACATCATTGCGAAGAATTTTAATAGGTAGTATGAAGTAGTCAGAAGATGGAGGAGAGAGAATTGTCCAAGGTAGAGTTTTTAGCAAAGGTTTGAGTGAAGAGTTCAGCTTTAGAGATAGATGTGATAGCAGTGGTGCCATTTAGTTGAAATAAAGGAGGGAAAGAAGAAGCAAAGTTATTGTAGATATTTTTGGTGATGTTTTTGGCTAGGTGCCAGAAGTCACGAGGGGAATAGATCTTGAAAGATTTTGACGTTTTCTATTAATGAAGGAGTTTTTGGCTAGTTGGAGAACAAACATGGCATGGTTCCAGATAGAAATATAAAGCACATGAAATTCTGGTGATGGAAGGCTCAAGTACCTTTTGTGGGCCACCTCTCTGTCATGTATAGCACGAGAACAGGCTGGGTTAAAACTAAGGTTTGGAAGGTCTAGGTCAAGAAAAAGAGTAAGGAATGTACACCTCCATGCCAGACACTATCACCTCTGTTATGTGCTTAGCACACAGAGATGGGTCTCTGACATGGAAGCAGTAGTCATTCCAAAGAAAATCAGCAAAATACCTCCTCAGGTCCCCCCATCTAGCAAAAACAAAATGCCAGAGTCACCTCCAGTTTGGGGGATCCTGAGGAGGGATTGGAGCAATAGGACAAGATACAGACGTGAGATTGTGATTGGAGGAGCCCAGCAGAAAAGATAGGGTACCAGCATAAGCAGAAGGATTAGAGGTTAGGAAATGGTCAACAATGTTGGGTGTATCTCCAAGATGGTCAGGAATATGAGTAGGATGTTTCACTAGTTGCTCTAGATTGTGGAGGATAGCAAGGTTAAAGGCTAGTTTACCAAGATGGTCAGTGAAGGGAGAGGAAAGTCAAAGCTGGTATTGAACACTGAAGTCTCCAAGAATGGAGATCTCTGCAAAAGGGAAGAGTCAGAATGTGCTCCACTTTGGAAGTTAAGAATGTGCTCCACTTTGGAAGTTAAGCAGTCAAAGAATTTCTTATAGTCAGAGGAGTTAGGTGAAAGGTATACAACACAGATAAATTTAGTTTGAGAGTGACTCTGTACTTGTAGCCAGATGGTGGAAACTCGGAAGATTCAAGAGCATGGGCATGACAGCAACTTAATTTCTTGCACACATAGATGCAACATCCAGTTTTGGATTGAAAATGAGGATAGAGAAAGTAGGAGGGAACAAAAAAGGGGCTACTGTCAGGTTATCCGAGAATTATTTTTCCCGCTTTATCAGTTTATCAGTATTGATGATACTTTTGGTTCCAAACTAGTGTTAATTGATAATTTTAGTTTTTGGAACATGAGCATGTCGAAGTTTTAAACTTTCAAAATCAAGTGTAGTTTTTTACTTAAATTGGCACTTTTCATGAGTGAAGAGACAGGATAAACATTGAATTTCATTTTTTTTTCTAAGATTTTTCTAAGTTTTCTAAGATAGAAAAAAGTAAAGATTTGGATTTATTGACTTTTTTATTTAAAATATCAATATTATTATTGCTAATATCAGAATTTTAGATTTATCTATTTATCAGTTACCAGTTATTGGGTGATAAATTTATCACCAGTTGTCAATTATCAGTTATTACTGATAAAGTTATTGTTACTGATTTATCGGTTATTGTGATCACTTTTTCATTATTGTGCCCTGCTATGACCATTACTAAGTGTGTTTGATGGATGTTTAGATATGTATATTGTGAAGAGCAGATATATAATTTGAAGTCTTTAATAAGAGCTTATACTGAATATTTGCATAATTGTTGATCACATGTTCATTGTGCATGCCCACAGATTATGAATTTGTAAGTAAAAGACTGAAAGGCATTTTGAGTATATAGAAATTGTTTCAAAATAAACAATTAATTTATGTTCTTTGATTTGATAAATTAGATTTCTTTATAATTATTGGTATTGCAGGAACAGCATTCATTATTTGCACATTATCTCTAATAGCAGCATGTATCATTCCAGAGAAATATCTATGGATGACTGCTGACAGATCTCACATCCAAGAGGGAAGCAAGTTGTGCAGTTAGAAAAGACCACTGCTTTTTGTAGATCCCTTAGAGCTTAACAGAAGAAATGAGATCATGAGTGATATTGAGGAGCAGGAGAGAAAGGCACAGCCTCTGAGAAAAAGAAAAGCTTGTGTTCAGTTTGAAGAAATTTTTTACTCAGATTCGTCAGATTCGTCAGATTGCTATGACCCTGCTAAAGATCTTGAGGATGACACATCTGATGACTCTGTTTATAAAATCAAGAGGAGTGTTAAAAAGAAGAAAAAAATGAACCATAATGATGATGAGTTAATATCTGATAATGACTCAGAGGATGAAACCTCAAAAGGCTGTATTCGTAAGGTCAAGAGTAAAGTTAACAAGAACGTGAAGAAAAAGACAAACAATAATGGTGCTCCAGAAAAAGCTAGAGGAAAGAAATCAAAACACAGGGGAAGACATCCACTGAATAAGTCAGCTGTAAAGAAAATGGAAAAAATGATTGAAGTTGCCCATGATAAAGGAAGGAAAACGGAAAAGAAAAAGAAAGGCCAGCAAGTACAGGAAATACGTTCAGACAGAGCCCGTGTAGGTCCATATTCCGTTGTTGGTAAGTTTCACCTACAGTGCTCTTATTTATGTTTTTATCAGCATTTTTCAGTTTATCTAGTTAAAATTTTCGTAAGCTTTGCATTTACAATGTGTGCCGTTATTTATCATTCTAACATTGTATTTTTTTTCAGTTTTTTAGTTTTTTGTTTGTCCTCTCTCATATTCTTACACTGTTTATTTATTCATAGAATTTTTCTTTTCTTTTTTTTACATCTGTGAAAGATTTGCCACAGGCTAGTAAGCCTCAAAGAAAACTCAGGTCACCACCCATTTAAGACAACTTTCAATTATTTTTAAAGTGTAGCTTGTGAAACCAGTGACAGGCAAGAAAAGACCTTCAGTTGAACTGTAACTAGGTAGTTTTTATTGTCATTACTCTGTACAGTATATATTTGTAAGTTAAGTTCTGCATGTATGTATTTAACTATCCTACAGCCCTATTAATTGTCAGAAGGTACTTTAAAAAGGAAAAGAAATAATCATATGGGATGGATGATAATTTAGTGTATTGTTAAGTGTAGCTAGACTGCATACTGAGCTTGATTAGACACAAATACCATTCAGATATTAAAATTTGTGCATCTTTCAGGTCATTGGTACATTGCATCTGGTTTCATGAAGGACCTGACGACTTTGTTTGAAGCTTTTGATGAGCAGGACAGTTGGAGGTTTACTGCATTTGCAGAATGTTGGCAGAAAAGTCAATTTTCCCTCATATACAGGTAAGATAGTTTGGTAATGATCATTGGAAAACATTTATTTTAATTATAAATCTTCATTGTGCTAATAATCCTTGTTTAGCTTTTCATTCAGAAAATCTTCACACCTGCATGTATTTTTCTGATATCAGGCTTCATGTCTTCTATCAACCTCTCTGCACAAGCCTGTATCAGAGAGGTCCTTCTGGATCACTTTGTTTCATGCTTTTCTCCTTATCCAGACTGTTCCATACATCTACAGTATACTTCTATATGGGAAACCAAACTTCTTTTACATCTCTTCTATAAGCACTTCTTCAGCCTCTTTCCATGCCCTCTAGTATCTAGTGTATCCCAAACCATCAAGTCTGGTCTGGTCCACTTCCACCTTCTTATACACTTTATATGTTGCAATCAAATCCCCCCCTTTTCTCTCCTTTTTTCCAATGTTGGTAGGTGTAACCTGCCAACATTGCCAATCTCACTTCATATGACAAGTCCCTGATAATTGGTGTCATCTTCATTGCTGCTCTCTGAACTCTCTCCAACTTCCTTATATCCTTTTTCTTTTAGGGCGACCACACTACAGCTGCATATTTAAGTGTAGGTCCAATTAGTGATATAATCATCTTGCTGATCATCTCTTCATCCATATAAGCAAAGGCCAGCCTTATTCTTTTCAGCAGGTTATAGGTTTCTCTTGTAATTTTGTTAATGTGTATCTTTGGTGTCAAATTTCCATTCACCATAACACCCAGATCCTTTTCGTCTCCTGCTCTACTCAACCACTCCCCATTTAATACATAATTTCCTTCTACTCTCCTCTCATGCTTTCCAAATTCCATCTACACTTCTTTTGAATAAACTACATTTCCTAACTATGACTCCACTCTGATATCTTGTTCAGATTCTCTCGCAACATTCTACAATCTTCCCAGAAAATTGTTAAATAGAATGAGATTGACAGAGTATGAAAATGGAATGATATGAGAGTGAGAAAGGATGAAGTGAATATGACATAGAATGAACGAAGGGAAGAGAGAACAAGGTATCACTCCCTTGTCCCTTAGCTCTGACAGATAAGGGAGAGGGGAGGTGATGGGGAGGGAGGTTTGAGACCAGATGAAAGAGGAAGGGAGAAGAAAGGAACAATGAGGGGAAGGGCTATATTGGAAAGGAGAGTAGTACACGAGGCAAGGAAGTAAGAGAGAGAGAGAGAGATGGAAGGAGGGAGGGTGGGTGGGATAAAATAAGGAAGGAGATAGGGAGGGATGGGGGGGAATGGGCAGGAAAGGGAGAGGAGGTGAAGAAAGTGGGGAGGAGGGGAAAGAAGGGGGGAGGAGGAATGCAAGAGGGACTGACTGAGTGGCGTCACTTGAACGGGACTTGGAGGACCGTGTTCAAATTGGAGGACAAAATTTGTTTGCCAACCTTGTTCAAATTGGGAGTTGTCCAAATAGAAGTATTTTCAAATCACAAGGTATGACTGCAATACCAAATCAAGTCTTGATGGCTCCTTTCCTCTTCTGTATCTACTGTTTTCCTCGACCAATTGTATCATAATATTATTCATTGCCAATTTCAGAACTTTATCTCCCCATGAAGCTTCTCCTCCTCTTGTATTCCATTCCTCCCAGTGTATCTCTTTATTATTAAAATCCCTCATTACAATAATTTTATTTTCTCTAATTTTCATAAAGCCATTTTTTTGTTTTCTTCAGCAATTGATTATGCTCTTAGCTATTCTAGGCCTTCTTTTTTTGGTAGACATACACCACTGTAACATTGTCTTCCTCCTCTTCTATTTATTAGTTTTAAAGTGTGTGTGTGTGTGTGTCAGGATGTGAAGAAATCAAGAATCCACTACACTTCTGGTTCCCAGGTTGGACTGCTCTTTTGGTATTGACCCTAAATATCTTGACACCCCCTTCAACTACTTCACTAACTTCTGCAACATTTGTGACCTCAGGTCTAATTTTCAATCTAGAAGACCACCTCTCCTCTACTAAACTTCACTTTCTTTTCTTTAGTGAAACACAGTTGTCTGAGGCAACTGATCGTAGCCCCTGTTCTGTTCCCTCCTACTTTCTCTATCCTTATTTTTAATCCAAAACTGGATGTTGCATCTATGTGCGTAATGACTTAACTTGCTCTCGTGCCCACACTCTTGAATCCTCTAAATTTTCCACCATCTGGCTATGACTGCCGAGTCACTCTGAAACAAGTTATCTGTGCTGTATACCTCTCACCTAACTCCTCTGACCATAAAATATTCTTTGATTACTTAACTACGAAAGTGGAGCGTATTCTGACTCTCTTTCTTTTTGCTGAGATCTCTATTCTCAGAGACTTCAGTATTCACCACCAGCTTTGGGTTTCCTCTACTTTCACTGACCATGTCTTTAACTTTGCTATCCTCCATGAGCTAGAGCAACTGGTGCAACACCTTACTTGTTTTCCTAACTATCATGGAGAAATGCCCAACATTCTTGACCTCTCCCTAAACTCTTATCCTTCTGCTTATGCTGTTCTGCATTGGGCTCCTCCAATCACAACTTCATGTCTATATCTTGTCCTATCACTCCAATCCTTCATCAGGATCCCCAAACCAGAGTTTGGGTGTTTTGACTACTAATTGGGGGGCCTTGAGGATGTATTATGCTCATTTTCCATGGAATGACTTTTGCTTCCATGTCAGAGACCCGTCTCTGTGTGCTGCATACATAAAGTGATAGTCTCTGGCATGGAGGCATACATTCTTCACTCTCTCTCTCTCTCAACCTAAATCTTTCAAACCTTGGTTTAACACAGCCTGTTCTCATGCTATACATGATACTGAGGTGGTCCACAAAAAGTACTTGAGCCTTCCATCACATGAATCTCATGCAGAATCATGCCAAGTCTGTTCTCCAACTAGCCAGAAACTCCTTCATTAATAGAAAGTGTCAAAATCTTTCAAGATCTAACTCCCCTTGTAACTTCTGATGCCTAGCCAAAAACATCTCCAATAATTTTACATCTTCATCTTTCCTTCCTTTATTTCAACCTGATGGCACTACTGCCATCTTGTCTATTTCTAAAGATGAACTCTTCACTCAGACCTTTGCTAAAAACTCTGTATTGGAGGATTCAGGGCTTGTTCCCTCTGTCTTCTCCACCCTCTGATTACTTAATGCTACCCATTAAGATCCTTCAGTGATGTTTTCTGTGCACTCACTGGCCTAAACCCTCGGAAGGCTTATGGACCTGATGGGGACCCTCTTATTGTTCTCCAATACTGTTCCTCCATACTTGCACCTTGCCTAGTCAAACTCTTCCAACTGTGCCTATCAACATTTGCCTTTCCTTCTTGCTGGAAGTCTGCCTACATTCATTGTGTTCCTAAAAAAGGGTGATCACTCTAATCTCTCAGACTACTGTCCTATTGCCTCAATTTCCTGCCCATCTAAAGTTTTTAATCTATCCTCATCAGGAAGATTCCTAAGCATCTATCACTTCACAACCTTCTGTCTGCTTGCCAGTATGGGTTCCCTTCAGGCTGCTCTACTGGTGATCTGGCTTTTCTTACTGAGTCTTGGTCATCCTCTTTTAGGGATTTTGGTAAAATTTTCACTGTTGCCTTTTGATAGAGTCTGGCACAAAGCTTTGATTTCCAAACTACCCTCCTGTGGCTTCTATCCTCTCAGTAACTTCATCTCGGGCTTCTTTTCTGACTGTTCTATTGCTGCTGTGGTAGATAGTCACTATTTTCTCCTAAATCTATTAACACTGGTATTCCTCAGGGTTCTGTCCTGTCACCCACTTTCTTCTTTTTATTCATCAATGATCTTCAAAACCAAACTTCTTGTCCTATCTACTCCTACGCTGATGATACCACCCTGCACTATTTCACATCTTTTCATAGACACTCAACCCTTCAGGAAGTAAAGAGCTCATGCAGGAAAGCCACAGAATGCTGGACTTCTGTTAAACTTTTTGATTGGGACAAATCAACATAGTATTGTTCAATGCCTTAAAAACTTAATTCCTTCATCTATAAACACAACACAACCTTCCAGATAACTATACTGTCGTCTTCAGTGACATTCAGCTCTCCCCTTCTTCTACACTGAACTTCCTTGGTCTGATCTTTACTTATAATCTAAACTGGAAACTTCACATCTCATCTCTAGCTAAAACAGCTTCTATGAAGTTAAGCAATCTGAATTGTCTCCACCTGTTTTTCTAAACCCCCAGCTGCTAACTCTGTACACTGGTCTTATCCATCCATGTATGGAGTATGCTTCACATGTATAGGGAAGTTCCACTCATATTGCTCTTTTTTAGACAAAGTGGAATCAAAAACTTTTTATCTTATCAGTTTTACTCCAACTGATTATCTTCAGCCTCTGTCTCATCACTACAGTGTTGCATCTCTTGCTATCTTCTACCACTATTTTCATGCTAATTGCTCTTCTGCTCAACTGCATCCTTCCCTTTTTATGTGGCATTGCTGTACAAGACTTTCTTCTCTCTTTCTTTCACCCCTATTCTGTCCATCTCTCTAATGTAAGAGTTACCATTATTCTCAATCATTCATCCCTTTCCCTAGTAAACTCGAACTCCCTGCTTGCTTCTGTATTTCCTCCTTCGTATGACTTGAGGGAGGTTTCAAGACACTTATCCTCTGCTATTTGATCATTGTATTTGGCATTGCTGTGGGAACTGGAATTTTAGTGGGGCTTTTTTATTCAAATTTTTGTTGCCCTTGTCTGGCCCTCATATATATATATATATATATATATATATATATATATATATATATATATATATATATATATATATATATATATATATATATATATATATATATATATATATATATATATATATATAAAATTGCAGGTGAAGAGAAAATGCAGTAAAAGATTTTATGATGTTGATGGTCATTATATGTACATATTGTTAATTTTTGTTTTCATCCAGGGGTCGATACAGTTTCAAAGAACTCCTGGAATTCTCTCAAGAAATCTGTTTATGGACCAAGAAGTTCTTATCTCCGATTCACAGTCTGAAGTGGAGAGTGGGAGCACTGTATGCACTCTATGGACTCTTCTACAAACATCCTTTCAGGTAATTTTGTTTCTATAGTTTAAATAGAATGAGAGACTATGTAAAGAATAGTTTAAGTAGAATGAGAGACTACATAAAGAAAAGAAGCAGTAGTATTTGTTGATGCTAGTAGACAGCAGGTGCCTAACTTGTTATTTCCATGGTCTTTCTTTGCAAGGCCTCTTGAAGGAGAAATAACAACCATATTTTGTTATTCTGCATAAAAATGCATCAATCCATTAATTAATTTTCTCAAATTGAACCAAACAACAGTATCACTTATTGCAACCCTTGAAAGCAATACATGATGTTCTTTTTCCTCTTTCTCTTGAGTGTTTATTTTAGTACTCTATCCTTTTCATCTATAGATAGGCTAAGCACAGTGGCACATTTATGAAACTAGTGAATGGATGATTTATCATTAGCTTTTTTTTTTTTGTTGACATGGTATCATCTGTAATTTGTTAATACTTGGAACCATTTTGTGCTAATATAGAAATAGTTATGAATGTACAGGCTTGATATCTTAAAAATGTAAGGATATGCTTTATGTTGCAGGCACTTATACAAAATAAGAATGGAGATGAAGGCATATGAAAATATGGTCAGTCTGGTAAGAAATTTTCATTCTAATACAGAAAACCCAGACCCAGCATATATCTTCTACAAGCTGACTGCAGATGGCGCATTCCATCATGTAGCTTCATCAAATGAAGTATGTACATGATGCCTTTCATCTTTTGTTGTGACAAAAAAGTGGTTTGGGTTAAATATAAGAGTTGGTGAAAGAATATCAAGGATGGCATATGGTATGGAAAAGTACGCTAACTTTTACATCTGAAAGAGTACCACCATCTGCAAGAAGTTGTAATGCAATCTAATCTGACACCAATTACTTTGAACTCCCATTAGGGAGTGGCCATGAATGAAGTCTCCCTTTCAATGCATACATCTTTTGAACTTTTATTTCATATTTGTCTTAGTGTTTCATGATTTCTTTTAGTAACCCAGTCATTACATTTACCTTCCTTTTGAAGCTTAAAGAAATTCTTGGAGTTAAATATGCCTTTGTCACTTTTGTTTTCATTGTCTTCATATAAACAATATGGAGAAAAAAAAAAATTAACATTCCATCTACATTATTCTCATACTTCTTTTTTAATCTGTACTGAGTCATGCTTTCTTCATAAAGCATGTTTTTTTTTTTATTATTTTATTTTATTTTTTTGAAAACTAATAGCATAACCATAGCGTTATCCTGTTAATATGATTTTCTCTGATATATTTCCCACAGGTTATTTAAACTGAAGAAACAATATACTTGCCTTCCATGCTTAAGATCACTGTAAAGAAATAATCCCTCATGTTGTTGCCATTTGGAAATGTGTGTGTTGTCATAATGCAGATGTTTCATGGTTTGTGCTTCAAGCAGTAAAGTAAAAATATAGAGAAGAGTTTTATGCTATAGTGCTAACAAAAGTATATATGTCATTTAGTCTAGTTTATTACAATTACTTATTACACATAGGTTTCTGTTTACCTAAATCATATTAGGTGTTGATTTAAAGGTCATAAATCCCACCTCAGTTAAAATTAAGATATATAATTAAGTAATTAACATTAAATGAAATAATTTGACTCTTGCAAAAAAAAAAATAATAATAATAATACTTTTAATAAAAAAATTGTAGGCCACAACTTTCTAATGAATTAGAGACTCCAAAAATCCCATTCCTGTATCTTTATTATAGGTGAAAATACTGAAAAACATAATTTTCTCAAAAAAAAAATGGTGGTGCTTATGATGTTGTTCTCTGAATAGGCACTTCAGTTTTTATTTCAGGACATTATCAACATTTTAACAGTTGGTATTTATCAGTCTTTTATCAGTCAAGTAGGATAGTATTTAAGCTTTCCAAACTCCTACAGATGGGATTGCACTTCCATTGTGCAGAACGACAGTGGGAGACCATGAACTATGAGATGCAGTGGGTACTAAAGGAGCACTCTTCTGAGTCTGTCTTTCCTGAACACAAATGTAATATTCAAAAGACACTCATAGAGGAGTATCAGAAGGTGAAGACCCAAATATGGGGTAAGTGGAAGACTTATAACCACACCTCTGTCTTTATTATACTATTATTATGGATCTTGTTAGGTGAAGATAGTGATAGATTGTTTTAGTAACTTGGAGGTAGAGAGAGAGAGGGTGTTAATTCAGGATGATAAAAAAGTAACAACCCATGGGAAGAAAATAAATCAATTTATTTCAAAGTGCTGGAAGTGAGCACCATTCAGCACTTTACGCAAGTGATCACATGGTACAATACACGAGATGCCAATTTTCTGGGCCTGTAGAGGTGACTCATGCACCTTGTGGGTTCATCTGTGGCCCATATTCAAATTAATTTTCAACCACACATTTCCACAGTCCATGCAGCCACAAACACCATGGCATACTTGGAAAACTATCTTGAGAGGACACATGATCTCTTGTGGATTGTGGCCAGCATAATTTTGACCTCAGCTTCTTTTGGAATTACCTCAAAGATGCCATGTGTCGTGTAACTGCACAGTATTCTAGCATTACAAAACAAGTATAGTCATATCTCGTGATTCAGAGGTCTTTCAGTTCGAACAACTCCCAGTTCAACCAGAGTTGGCGAACAAATTTTGTTCTCCATTTCAAACACAAACACCCACTCAAACACTCATCCCCCCCCCCCCTCTCTCTCTCTCTCTCTCTCTCTCTCTCTCTCTCTCTCTCTCTCTCTCTCTCTCTCTCTCTCTCTCTCTCTCTCTCTCTCTCTCTCTCTCTCTCTCTCTCTCTCTCTCTCTCTCTCTCTCTCTCTCTCTCTCTCTCTCACCCCTCACATTCATTCTATGTCATTTTTGTTTCATCCTTTCTTACTCTTTCTCACTTGTATAGTTCCATTTTCCTTCTCTATCAGTCTCATTCTATTTAGCAAGTATCAGGATTGTTCTTACTGAGAGAGAGATATTGACTGACTGATTGAATGATTGATTGATTTACATGAAAAATGGGAGTGAGGGACTGTGGTTTGTAAATACACTTCATCTGTGAGCTGTAGAGACCTCATGTTCATTAGTTTAAATTTCTCCAGTGTCACTCCCTTATTTCAGATTTCAGCCCAATACTATTGACTACTACTATACTATATCATACTATATGCTATACTATAGCTAGTGACACTATTCACTCAATCTTCACCTTGCATTTATTATAAACAAAATTTTATTGCTCACCCCAACATCTTTCATATTTCCTCCACTACTTATGTCTACATTCCTAACAACATACAACCTGCATTCATCTTCCTTCTTTCTATCACGCACACATTTTTTTGCAGTTACCTTCATTCACTCTCAGTTCTCTCCTTTCATATATTTCCAGACTCCTCCCCCCATCTGTCTCAATCTCTTCTAGCCCAAAAATACACACACACACTAAGTCCAGTCCCAGTAAGTTATGAAGAATTACTTAAGATGATGGAAGAACTTGAAGTAAATAAAGCAACTGGTCCAGATGGAGTATCAAATTGGATATTGAAGAAATGTAAAGAACAACTGGCTGATAAAATTCACAGTCTAGTGATGACATCACTATCACAGGGAAGAGTACCAAAAGACTGGAAGAGAGCAAATATTACACCAAAAGATTGGAAGAGAGCAAATATTACACCAATATACAAAGGAGGAAATAAGGTAAATCCACTAAATTATACACTAGTGTCCTTGACTAGTGTTGTAGGAAAATTATGTGAAAGAACAATAAAGGAAAGATGGATGGAACACTTGGAAAGAAAGTTTTAGTAAATTGTCAGTTTGGATTTAGGAAGGGAAGATCATGCTCCATGAACTTATTGTCCTTTTATTCAAGGGTAGTTGATATTGTGCAGGAGAGAGATGGGTGGGTGGATGGTGTCTGTTTAGACTTATAAAAAGGCATTTGACAAAGTACCACACCAAAGATTGCTATGAAAGATAAAAAATTATGGAAAAATCAGAGGAAGACTGTTGGAGAGGGTGGAGGATTATCTGGATGATAACTGTAATACAAGACCAAAATTTATCTTGGCTAAAAGTAACTAGTGGTGTCCCACAGGGATCAGTGTTGGGACTGATAATGTTTGTAATACAAATGAATGACACAACAATGAAGAAATAGATAGTTACGTGAACTTATTTGTGGATGATGCTAAGCTGATGAGAAGGGTAGAAAATGTAAATGACTGTATGGTCTGCAAGATGATTTAAATAAGATAAAAAAGAGATGGAGTAAATCTTGGCAATTGGAATTCAATTTAAATAAATGTAAAGTAATGGAGTTTGGTAAGAGTAAGAAAAGAATACAATATCCTTTTGAAATGGAAGGTGTGAAGTTAAACAAGTCAAAAGAGGAAGTGGATTTGGGAGTAACAGCAACTGAAAATTCGACTCCAGACAGACACATTGATAAAAAATTACTGGAGAGATGGTGAATTTGTTAAAAAATTGTTAAAAGAGTAAGAATGGCATTCTCATTGGATAAACAAATGATAAAAAACCTGTTGATTCCCATGATAAGACCAAGATTGGAATATATGGCAGTGGTGTGGTCTCTTCATACAAAGAGGAATATTATAAAATTAGAAAAAAGTACAAAGAACAGTCACTAAGATGGTTCTGGAGTTGAGTAAATTAACCTATGAAGAGAGATTAAGAATGTTGGAAATTCTTACCCTTGAAAATGGGAGAGAGAGAGAGAGAGAGAGAGAGAGAGAGAGAGAGAGAGAGAGAGAGAGAGAGAGAGAGAGAGAGAGATTTAATAAACTATAGATCTATAGAATGATAAATGGTATGGAAAATGTGGACAAAGGTTTTGTAAATTTAGACTCACAGAGTACAAGGGGACACCATAAGAAGTTTGAGAAAGTTAACTGTAAAAGAAACATTAAGAAGTATTGAATGAACTCAGTCAAGATGTAAATGCCAAAACTGTCAGTGCTTTTAAGACCAAACTGGGTAGATATAGAGACAGGATACTATGAGATTACTCCCCTCCCATAAACCATAACTAGGTAAATACAAATAGGATTATAGTTGAAGCTTACAACCCTGTAAGGAACATAAAAATAGCATTCATATATCTAGATGAGGAAATGATGAAGAAACTGATTGTAACCATGATATGCCTAAGGTTGGAATCTGCAGCAATAGTGTGTTCACCAAATACAAAAATGAATATAAAGAAATTGGAGAGGATCCAGAGGCCAGCAACAAAATTGCTTGTAAGTCTTCAAGACTTATCTCGTATGAAAAGAGATTGAGAAGGTTGAATCTACAGATGTTGAAACAACAGAGGGAGAAAGGAGACCTGATTATGGAGTATAGGCTGATGAATGGATTATAAAAAAGTAGATCAACAGGATTTGATAACATGGGATGTAAGAGATTCAAGAAGACATGGAAAGATTTTGAAAAGGCCATCTGTAGAAGGGATATTAAAAAAACTGCTTTCCTCAAAGAATAGCAGAGATATGGAATAGCTTGGAAAAAGATGTGGTTCATGCAAGGTTGATTCATGATTTCAAGGCTAAGTTGGACAATAGAAGATATAGAGACAGGACAGCATGAGTGTAGCTCCCCTTCCTGTATACCACCACAACTAGGTAAACACACACAAGGTAAACACACACACACACACACACACTTTGGGAATTGAATAAAATCTGGGACTGGAGCAAGAAATGGGAGATCAAATTTAATGTGAAAAAAATGTTGTGTAATGGAAATGGGAAAAAGTGAAAAGAAACCAAAATGGACATATAAAATGGGAAATGGAGAAATAATAATAAAATGGGAAATGGAGAAATAATAAAAATACAAGAAGAGAAAGATTTGGAAGTGATAATACAGGATAGTCAACAGTCAGAGAAACATGTAGAAAAGATATCCAGAGATACATATAAAATGGTGAGAAATATTGGAACAGCATTCCACTACGTGAATAAAGATATGATGAGAAAGATAATTACCACTATGATTAGTAGACAAAGCTGGAATATCCTAAATCAGTGTGGTCTTCCCACAAGAAGAAACATGTAAAAAAAAATAGAAAGGATATAACGGATAGCAGTGAAAATGGTTTCAAAACTGGAAGAATTAACATTACGAAAACAGGTTAAAGGAAATGAGCCTGCCAACATTGGAACAAAGAAGAGAAAGGGAGAGACTTCATACTGATTTATAAATTGTGGAATAGAGTGGAAGAAATTGATAATGAGAAACTGCTGCTAAGAGAAGTAGAAAATACCAGATACACACAAGGCCACAGCAAAAAATTAAGAAAAGGAAGATGCTTGAATAACAAAGAAATATAGTTTCCCACCAGGAAATTTAGAAGTATGGAACAAGCTAAGTGAGGATGTAGTATTGGCAGTGAGTGTGCACAACGTAAAGGGAAAACTAGACAAGTGGAGATAGGACCACACAAGCATAGCTCAGGCCCTGTAAATTACAACTAGGTGAATCCAACTAGGTAAACACACACACACACACACACTTTTGCACTGATCACAGATCCACTCACCGTAGCACAGTCTACACAATTCTGGTCATGTCCACAATATGTTTATAAAGCATATTAACTAACATAGCTTTTCATGTAAACACACATTACTCACAATCACAGTGGTATTGTCCTTACCTGTTGCCTAACAGTCCAGGGTTTGTGCTGCACTCATAATGCTATAAGGATTTTTTCACTAATAAGCATTTACTGTTGTCCCTGAACAAAACAATGGGATTTTTTTTTTTTTTTTTTTTTTTTTTTTTTTTTTTTTTTTTTTGTAGGAGGGACACTGGCTAAGGGCAACAAAAATCCAATAAAAAAAAGAGCCCACTGAAATGCCAGTCCCTGAACAGGGTCTGAAGGATAAGTGTCTTGAAACCTCTTCTCTTGAAGGAATTCAGGTCATAGGAAGGTGGAAATACAGAAGCAGGCAGGGAATTCCAGAGTTTACTAGAAAAAGGGATGTATGATTGAGAATACTGGTTAACTCTTGCATTAGAGAGGTGGACAGAATAGGGGTAATAAAAAAAAGAAAATCTTGTGCAGTGAGGTGCAGGAGGAGAGGGGGGATGCAGTTAGCATGAAAATAGCAGTAGAAGATAACTAGAGATGCAACATTACGACAATGAGAGAGAGAGAGAGAGAGAGAGAGAGAGAGAGAGAGAGAGAGAGAGAGAGAGAGAGAGAGAGAGAGAGAGAGAGAGAGAGAGAGAGAGAGGCTGAAGACAGTCAGTTAGAGGAAAGGAGTTGATGAGATGAAAAGCTTTTGATTCCACCCTGTAAATCATGAGCTCTAAGCTCCTAACGGGAGAGTATAGCTGGCATTCACAAGTCCAGCATATATAATCTTGAAGACTATGGTAGATTACTCTCTTTCATCCCAGACCCACAGTATGTTTATGAATCACATGCACTCACCACAGCATCTCATATATAAACACTCAGAAAATACACACATTTTGTACATCCTAATGAACTGTGAGGCAGACAACAATTGTGTTGATTTTGAGATCATCTTCCCTGCATTGACCAATTATTCAGGGGTTCTGAGGCAAGCTTTCAGACTAAAATTCCAAGAATTCATGGCATTAGGGAAAAGTTTAAAAATAATTACAGGATCAGGCACTGGATGGTAGTGAGGCAAAGCCCTGAGAAAGGGGATAAATCAATCAGTGGGCAGAGTGAGCCTTGTCTGCTCTCCCTCCCTTCATCTGCAAGGGTGATACTCATTCTCTTCATCAGGTCCTGTTCTTCTTCTGGATATGATCTTTTTGTAATCAGTTTTGTTTCCATGGGAGAGACATTCAGATGATTATGAAGAGTTTGGCCTCAGGTATTCACAAGAAGCAAGGAATGAAAGTGAAAGAAAACTTGGCAGAAGAGCTACATAATCTGGGAAAAGAATGTCTGCATACACATTCTTCCCTTATTTGGTGTGAAGAATTATTATGTTAATTAGGTCTTAAAGACTTAAATAAGTAAACTACAAGGTATTCATTAGGAAAGACATCAATTGTTTCTCTAAAAAATAAATAAATAAATCACCACTGCTGAAAATTCACTTTGGGGTTGTTTTTGTGAAACAACATTCATGACTCAGATTAACACAGTGGCCATTTTCTTGTTTTCTTAGGCATGTCACTTGCTTCATTTCTGCTGTAGTTTTGATTCCAGGCAAAGATAAACAATGATCACCCAACTTCAATCACAGCTTTTGGGTTTTCTTATGTGTCACTTACCTCACTTCTACATGAAATGCCACAATTACAAAAATCTCTTCAACTTAATAGGGTAATTTTGCACAATAAGTTGCTCCCTCTTTCCCACTTAGGCTCCACCCAGTTTCACCTGGTTGGCAAATGTGTATAGTAAAATCCCAAGAAATTGGCTTAATAGGCACTCAGCCCTTGCCAACTTGTTTCACATATCACTAAAATCCCTACAAAGCTGCTACTGCAGGGTCTGGTTCTACAATTTCATTCCCTTTGTCCCTCTAGAGTCTCACCTTCCACTTTGCTCTTAGGACATAATGCTAAGAAGGGTCCTGGTTGAAGGCCATGATGCAGTCTTGTTTACAATTTCTTTTGTGTATTTATATGCTCTTGCTTCTCTCAAATAGCACTATTTTTCTTTTACTTTTTCTCTTTTCTTCTAAGAACTGCATAGTATTTATTTTGTTATTTCAATGTTACTGTTGTCAAAAAAGGGATCTCACCAATAATTCAATTTCCTTTTTATTTAATTTATTTACAGTGGAACTGGTTTTTAACTTAATTTGTTCCTGAATGTCGTTCGAAATCCAAAATCTGATTAGTCTAACACCAAGTTCTCAGACATCCATCCACCATTTCCTAGTGGGTAATGACTGACACTTCCACTGCTAAGATGGCCACTCCACAATATCACCAGCTTAGAAATTTTTTTTTATCCAGAAAGGATGTATTGAATGAACTTAGTGACACAGAACTCATCAAAAGATATTGTTTAGACAATGCAGGCATTCATTCTCTTTGTCACCAATCATGTGAGGAAACCCTTACAGAGTGACAGGGAGAGGAACAACCCACTCACTGCCAAAATGAAGGTGATCATAAAACACTTAGACATCTTGCTGCTGGGAAATGCTACTGGGAAAAATGCAGTTGTGCAGTAGTGATGGTGTTGGTTATAGAGAGAGAACCACAGGAAGCTCAGTAGTACTCCTGAACACCAAACCTTGTTTGTTTACACTGAGATTCTTCAACTTCTTCAATGGGATCACGTTTAACTTATTTCAAAGATTGAAATACTGCCTTACCCTCTGTCTCTCTCCTCCAAATATATAAAAATGAAGGAAATATTTATAGAAACTATAAATTAGTAATTAATGAGAGCTTTTGCTACATCTTGTAGTCTTTGAAATCTAGTAACTTTGTTCAGAAACTGAATTCTGGTACGGCAAATGAAGCAATTAAGAGTTAAAAATGTTAGAATAGGGGTGAGAAAGAAAAAAGTCTTGCGCAGTGAGGCTGCGGGAGGAGGGGAGCCATGTAGTTAGCAAGATCAGAAGTGCAGTTGGCATGAAAGTAGCGGTAGAAGATAGCAAGAGATGCAACATTACAGCAATGAAAAAGAGGCTGAAGACAGTCAGTCAGAGGAGAAGAGTTGATAAGATGAAAAGCTTTTGATTCAATCCTGTCTAAAAGAGTGGTATGAGTTGGAATCCCCTTATACATATGAAGCATACTTCATAAATGGACAGATAAGGCAGAGTTAGTAGCTAGGGGTGTGAGAAAAACTGGTCAAGACAACTCAGAATGCCTAACTTCATAAAAGCTGTTTTAGCTAGAGATGAGATATGAAGTTTCCAGTTTAGATTATAAGTATAGGACAGACCAAGGATGTTCATTGTAGAAGGGGGGGAACAGTCGAGTGTCATTGAAGAAGAGAGAATAAATTGTCTGGAAGGTTGTGTCGAGTTGATTGATGGTGGAATTGAGTTTGAGGCATTGAACAAATTACCAAGAGTGCTCTCTATATGCATACATCACTAACACAATGAAATTACTCTACCTTCCAAAATTTTCAGGTAATGATAGTAAAGAACTGGACAAGGCGATGTCATATGTGCAGCCCAATATCTTGTCTGAAGTTCGCAGTGACTTGGCTGAGCTACATCAGGATGACAGTGGTCAAACAGCCACTTCCAATCAAGCATCAAGAGATGTCAATCAGAGCCATACTTCCTCAACTGAAGTGTCAGAAATTGGTAAGAAAACAAGTCTTCTTTTCTTCCCACAGTTTTTTTTTTTTTTTTTTTTACTTACTGTATTTCAAACTATTTTTATGACATTTGCCTTATTTCTAATTGGTAAACAGCCCCCATCATAGAATTAACGTTCTCAAAAAGAGACAAGTCTACAGACAACAGCTTGAATCCAGACTTGGGCTGTCATCACACTGGTCATCCAGTTCTTCATCCATCTTCATCTAGGGTGGTTGGTTAATGGGGAAACCTTAATGCCACAGTGGGTTAAGGGGTATGTATATCTATCATTCACTATCCACACAGACTCACAAGGCCAATGAAGACATATGAGTGCTAAGACCATGCATAACTATAATACATATGCTAAATCATCATCATCATGTACATACAAGTTATAAGATCTGGACCTTGTTCTCAGATTCATAGTCACAGCATAAAAAAATGAATCTTTGATTGACAAATACAAAATGTGCAAGAAAAATTACAATAATACACACATAGACAATACTAAAGTAGCAATTAGAAATAATACTTTTTTATCCAAGACATTTTACTGTAGAAATAGATCCAACATAAGATTTGGATATAAAATCTCTCTCTCTCATATGTTTTGCCTAAATACTTGGCCTTCAGAACTTGACCTATACTCTAGGAAATATGGTAAGGAGGTAATAATTACTGGGGTAATCTTGCAACCTCTGTGGCTACAGAATGCTAAGATCTAGAAACTTTTGGGAGGGAAAAAAAATCGGAGACCCACACTATCCAATCATCTCAACGGCATCATCCTACAAATCTAAAAACAACGTCTGTCGCATAAAACCATTTAGCACATCAAATTTGTAGTATTCAAGAGGAGTAGTGAGACCATCAGTCTGTCATTTTATGTAGCATGAGAGATTGCTCCACAGGGCAACAAAATTAATAATTTTGTCATAATGGGCTCACCATTTCTGCAGCAAAAAAAATAAATGAATAAACAACCAAATTACTACACATGCATTGAGATTCCACAAAACCAAAATACAAACAAAAATCATATAATACAAATATTGTTGTGGTTGTGTTGGAAAAAATTTAGCCTTTTGTTTTTATGTTTTCTGGTTTGTAGGCTCTCAAAAATCATTCATATAGTTCACTAGGAAATCTAAAATCAGAATTCTACATGCCAGCATGGCAACAAAATATTTAATTAAAATGAGGTATAAAACATTTAATTAAAATGATGTACATAGGCAATTTTTTGCAGAACTTTTGTAAGTCAGCACCATACTGATTAAACTAAGTCTGGCCAGACCAAACCCGACAAGACCTATATGGTTGTAATTACTGCATGGGTTATTATAATAACATGATGCTAAGAAGGGCTGCTGGGTCTGATTTTGGTTTTATGGTTTTGATTTAGTCATTGCAATGGCATCTCCCTGATGAAGTCTTGTTTATGGTCTGCTCATGTTTCTCTCAAAATATCACTTGTGTGTCAAACATCAGCAAATATGTGGGTGCTGTGTGATGTGCTTGGCTGCTGGGGTGACAGACTGAGAGACTGCCCCAGCAGCCACACACATGCAACCTTTGCACCAAAAGCTTTGTTTACCTGCAGCTGATTTATTTTTATTTTTTTATTTATTTATTTATTTATTTATTTATTTATTTATTTACTTTTATGTGGAAGGGACACTGGCCAAGGACAACAAAAATCCAATAAAAAAAAAAAGCCTACTGAGATGCCAGTCCCATAAAAGGGTCCAAAGTGGTAGTCAAAAATTGAAGGATAAGTGTCTTGAAACTTCCCTCTTGAAGGAATTCAAGTCATAGGAAGGTGGAAATACAGAAGCAGGCAGGGAGTTCCAGAGTTTACCAGAGAAAGGGATGAATGATTGAGAATACTGGTTAACTCTTGCATTAGAGAGGTGGACAAAATAGGGGTGAGAAAGAAGAGTCTTGTACAGCAAGGCCGTGGGAGGAGGGGAGGCATGCAGTTAGCAAGATCAGAAGAGCAGTTAGCATGAAAATAGCGGTAGAAGACTGCTAGAGATGCAACATTGCAGCGATGAGAGAGAAAAGGCTGAAGACAGTCAGTTAGAGGAGAGGAGTTGATGAAATGAAAAGCTTTTGATTCCACCCTGTCTAGAAGAGTGGTATGATTGGAACCCTCCCAGACATGTGAAGCATACTCCATACATGGATAGATAAGGCCCTTGTACAGAGTTAGCAGCTGGCAGAGACATCTCAGAATGCCTAACTTCATAGAAGCTGTTTTAGCTAGAGATGAGATATGAAGTTTCCAGTTTAGATTATAAGCAAAAGGACAGACCAAGGATGTTCAATGTAGAAGAGGGGGACAGTTGAGTGTCATTGAAGAAGAGGGGATAGTTGTCTGGAAGGTTGTGTCAAGTTGATAGATGGAGGAATTGAGTTTTTGAGGCATTGGGTCAAGAGAAAGGGGACTGATAACAAAGATAAGGGAATAGATGTAGAATAGAGACAAGTGGATAAATTACAAAGAGCTTATATAGAAAATAAACTCCAGATTATTAGTGAACTTTTTGATAACGGTAACTTTGAAACAACATGAGAAATTTAATATAGCTTTTGGTAGGAAAAAAGAGAAAGTATAAGGAAAATCAAGTCAAAAATATTTGGTAATCAAGACTGTATCATGGAGGTGCTGTTGCAAAGATTAGACCTCCCAACTTTAAACCAAAACCAGCAGCCTGTCTTAGCATCATGTCCTCAGAGAAAAGTGAAAGAGGAGGCTTTAAAGGCAGAAATGGAATGAAACTGAAAAACCTGAGTATCCAGGAGGAGTTTTCAAAGGTTTTTAGTGATATATGAAATAAGTCAGAATTTCATTGTCAGCAAAGGCTGAGTTTCATGCCAACTTCTGGAAGTTTTACTACATATATGATTATTTGATTGCTTGTAGGATATGTGACATTTAAGACTGCTAATTGGTATCACTTTAAAGCAGTCTTATATACCATATATTTCAGTGGATAAGACAACTTTTAGATAAGATGACCCCCAAATTTCAGTCAGAATTAAATGGTCTTAGCTGATGTAGGTGGTGTAAGACGAGGCCGAAACTACCAAACCATCTGTGGTGAAGTTTGGGTCAGCGGGTCAGCAAGCACACCAGTACAATGAATAAAATACCTTGAATTTATTACCAATAATAAGATACCATCATCATCAAGCACAAAACTAGACCTAAAATAAAACTCCCACCAGGTGTTTTTGTACATTATCATGAAAGATGAAAGGATGGATGGATGAAGATGCTATAAAATTATATGTGGTACAATCAGTTTTCCTAAATGTAAAGAAACCTTCTAAACATGAAGAAACCCTTGTCTTGCGCCACCTGCGTGTGTTGGGCTGTCAGCCATAATTTTCCATACATCAAGTGTTTTTTATTTCATGCACCAACATTCTTAAAGTTTTTTTCTCAGTATATGGACTTTGCCCTTGTACACTGTACAACATTGCAAGCTGGAGAGATTCATCTTGCTTTCCTATATACTACTTAGCTTGGGGTTCCATTTAAGATCTTTTTTATAGCTACTCCTTCAGCCCATTTTCTCAAAACAGATTCCTCTTTTACCTTGTCTAACTTTTCCAAAAGTCATAATATATATTAAGATTGTTGTTTATTAACAATGGAATTTTGTGTAAAATTTAAAGGTCACTTTTTTATCTGGTATATAGGACCTTTTTCTTTTTTAGAAGAGAGACCGGCCAAGGGCAAGAAAAATCTAATTAAAAAAAATCCCACTGAGATGCTGGTCCCCGAATAGGGTCCAAAGCGGTGGTCAAAAATTGAAGGATAAGTATCTTGAAATCTTCCTCTTGAAGGAGTTCAAGTCATAGGAAGGTGGAAATACAGGAACAGGCAGGGAGTTCCAGAATTTACCAGAGAAAGGGATGAATGAGTGAAGATACTGGTTAACTCTTGCATTAGAGAGGTGGACAGAATAGGGGTCAGAGAAAGAAGAAAGTCTTGTGCAGTGCGGCTGGAGAAGGATGGGAGGCATGTAGTTAGCAGGATCAGAAGAGCAGTTAGCATGAAAATAGCGGTAGAAGATAGCAAGAGATGCAACATTGTGGCGATGAGAAAGAGGAGGAGAGGAGTTGATGAGATGAAAAGCTTTTGATTCCACCCTGTCTAAAAGGAGTGGTTTTAATGGAACCCCCCAGACACGTGAAGCATACTCCATACGTGGACAGAAAAGGCTCTTTTACAGTTTTTTTTTTTTTTTTTTTTTTGAAGGACACTGGCCAAGGGCAACAAAAATCTAATAAAAAAAAATGCCCACTGAAATGCCAGTCCCATAAAAGGGTCAAAGCAGTGGTCAAAAATTGATGAATAAGTGTCTTGAAACCTCCCTCTTGAAGGAATTCAAGTCATAGGAAGGCAGAAATACAGAAGCAGGCAGGGAGTTCCAGAGTTTACCAGAGAAAGGGATGAATGATTGAGAATACTGGTTAACTCTTGCGTTAGAGAGGTGGACAGAATAGGGGTGAGAGAAAGAAGAAAGTCTTGTGCACCGTGGCCACAGAAGGAGGGGAGGCATGCAGTTAGCAAGATAAGAAGAGCAGTTAGCATGAAAATAGCGGTAGAAGACAGCTAGATATGCAACATTGCGGCAGTGAGAGAGAGGCTGAAGACAGTCAGTTAGAGGAGAGGAGTTGATGAGACGAAAAGCTTTTGATTCCACCCTGTCTAGAAGAGCAGTATGAGTGGAACCCCCCAGACATGTGAAGCATACTCCATACATGGACGGATAAGGCCCTTGTACAGAGTTAGCAGCTGGGGGTGAGAAAAACTGGCGGAGACGTCTCAGAACGCCTAACTTCATAGAAGCTGTTTTAGCTAGAGATGAGATGTGAAGTTTCCAGTTCAGATTATAAGTAAAGGACACACCGAGGATGTTCAGTGTAGAAGAGGGGGACAGTTGAGTGTCGTTGAAGAAGAGGGGATAGTTGTCTGGAAGATTGTGTCGAGTTGATAGATGGAGGAATTGAGTTTTTGAGGCATTGAACAATACCAAGTTTCCTCTGCCCCAATCAGAAATTTTAGAAAGATCAGAAGTCAGGCATTCTGTGACTTCCCTGCATAAACTGTTTACTTCTTGAAGGGTTGGACATCTGTGAAAAGATGTGGGAAAGTGCAGGGTGGTATCATCAGTGTAGGAGTGGATAAGGCAAGAAGTTTGGTTTCGAAGATCATTGTTGATGAATAATAGGAAGAGAGTGATAGAACAGAACCTTGAGGAACACCATTGTTAATAGACTTAGGAGAAGAACAGTGATCATCTACCACAACAGCAATAGAACACTCAGAAAGGAAACTTGAGATGAAGTTAAAGAGAGAAGGATAGAAGCCATAGGAGGGTAGTATGGAAATCAAAGCTTTGTGCCAGACTCTATTAAAAACTTTTGATATGTCTAAGGCAACAGCAAAAGTTTCACTAAAATCTCTAAAAGAGGATGACCAAGACTCAGTAAGGAAAGCCAGAAGATCACCAGTAGAGTGGCCTTGATGGAACCCATACTGGCAATGAGATAGAAGGTTGTGAAGTAATAGATGTGTAAGAATCATCCTGTTGAGGATAGATTCAAAAACTTTAGATAGGCAGGAAATTAAATCAATAGGTTTGAGGAATTAATTAGAACAGTCACCCTTTTTAGGAACAGGCTGAATGTAGGCAAACTACCAGCAAGAAGGAAAGGTAGATGTTGACAGACTAAATTGAAAGAGTTTGACTAGGGAAGGTGTAAGCACAGAGGTGCAGTTTCGGAGAATAATAGGAGGAACCCCATCAGGTCTATAAGCCTTCCAAGGGTTTAAGCCAGTGAGGGCATGGAAGATATCATTGCAAAGAATTTTAATAGGTAGCATGAAGTAGTCAGAGGATGGAGGAGAGGGAGGAACAAGCCCTGAATTGTCCAAGGTAGAGTTTTTAGCAAAGGTTTGAACAAAGAGTTCAGCTTTAGAGTTATATGTGATAGCAGTGGTGCCATCTGGTTGAAATAAAGAAGGGACAGAAAAAGAAGCAAAGTTATTGGAGATGTTTTTGGCTAGATGCCAGAAGTCACGAGGGGAATAGATCTTGAAAGATTTTGACTTTCTATTAATGAAGGAGTTTTTGGCTAGTTGGAGAACAGACTTGGCATGGTTCCGGGCAGAAATTATAAAGTGCATGGAATTCTGGTGATGGAAGGCTTAAGTATCTTTTGTGGGCCACCTCTCTATCATGTATAGCATGAGAAACAGCTTGTGTTATGCGCTCAGCACACAGAGACGGGCCTCTGTCGCGGAAGCAGTAGTCATTTCAAGGAAAATCAGATGGGGACTCCGAGGCTGGTGTAGGAGTCACCATGGTAATTTTGAGTGAAGAGTGTGTGTGTAATTAGGTGCTTGTAGTTTTGTGTGAAGGAAGAGAGTTGTCTTTAGAGAATTATATTTTGTCTTGTACACTTAAATATACGGTATATGTAAAACATGTTGGTAGTCTCCTTCCAAGCCAGGCCTAGAGTGTGTGGTCTAGTTGTGTCCCCCTTCTACAACTAAGGTTACATAAGTTTCTTTGCTGCCCTATCAATCTTTTTCATGGCTTGGAGAGGAAATCCTTTCATGCCAGTAGTAATGGAAATCCCAGAACATGGTGCTGTAGTTGTGCCCTGTGTTTAATATGTGTCAGTCAGTAAATGACGTTAGGAATATAATTTCTTACCTACAGACCAGTTGATTGATATCTTGTTTGGATCCACATTGAAAGAAACAAGCAGTTGCTTATCAGTCAACAGCCCCATCAGGCAGTGGGTTGAGTCATGATTCTTTTGTTTGCCACACTATGCTGATGAATAACCCTGAAATATTTTTTTTCTCTAGGCATAAATTTTTATGTACTTTGAAATGCACTAGAATGTTAATGATTGAATCTTCTTATATTAACATTGGCATAAAGCATCTTTGATCACATAAACAGCACCTTTCCTTTCAAGACCCAGACTTGCTTTTCTGCTTTTTACCAACACCTATTTACTTTAGAACATTGACATGGATTTCTAGACTGAGTGAATATGATTTTTAAAAATTGGCAAAGAGTCTTGAACACTTTACATAGGATGATGTATGTGTATATGCTACTTGAAATTTCTTATTCATAGTGTGCAGAAATGGTTTAAAACTATAATGCAGTAAAGTTTTTAAATTAAAATGAAATCTTCCTTGATAATGTGCTTTTATCTTTACAGGACAAAGAGTGAATGAGATTCGTTTGAAGGCAGCAGCATCATGTACCACCAACGACTTCCTTCAAAGAAAACTACTTCGAAGTCCACAGAAAAACACCAAGGCAGGAGACGTTCAACACAATAGTGAATCTGTTACAGGTAGTGTTAGTGATATAGATGCAGATAACCTTAATGTTCTTGATGATAAGGAAAAGATTAGGACTCTTAGGAAAATAATGGAATTCATGCAACCACCTGAAGAAGGAACTCTTAACATTCCTCTCAGGTCTTTAAGAACTAAAAAAAATAAAAAGGTGCAAAATCAAATTAAAGAAGAAAGTGATTCTCAGTTTGATAATGTTTGTGAAATTTTTGATTCTCAAGATGCAAATTCGTCACCAGAAGAGCTTACAACCAGTCAGAGTCAACAGCCATCACGGCAGAGGAGAGGCAGACGTAAGAAAACTGATTTTGCTCAAATGGCTTTGCAAAGTAAAAAATCTCATGTTAAAAACAAGCCAAGAGAAACATCTTTGCCAAAACAAGAAAAAAGAAGCAAGAACCCAAAGAAAAGCAATCTCAGAAACTCTTCCAAGTGTGAATCTCATGACAATTCACAAATTAATGAGGTGAATGAAATTATGGAGAGGGAAAGTGAACTAGAAAATTTGACAGATGAAGAGGTCATGATCAATAATACTTCTGTGAGCAAAAAACAAGTAGCATTACAGTCACATATAAAAAAGAAGGTAAATGAAAAAGTCTTACAGAATAAACAATGTCCACTGGAAAATAAACAAAGTAGATCACAAAATACACCTAATCAAGGTAACTTGGCAACCAAATGCATAAATAAATCCACAAAACTCATACCTTGCAACATTGAGGAAACAACATCTGCTGCAGCAGACAAAGAAAACAAAAATCTCTGTGAAAATTTTTGTGAATTAAATTATGAGCAGGAAGCAGTTGCTAATGAACATGTGGATGAAGGTTTTGATAATCAGACAATAGCTAGCAAAAATGTTCATGAGGAATCTCTAAGTGATGAATCAGTGACAGCTGCAACAAACATTCCAAATGTTTCTGATGACAACACAAATTTTACTTATATTGAAAGTGAACAAAATTCTGTTTCAGCTTCAGATATTAATGACATGGGAAGTAGAGAAAATTCAACACAGATTAACTTTAGTGATATGAACAATGTTGGAAGGATGTTGCAAGTGGAAATATTAGCTACTATGCCAAAGAAGAGAAGTCTTCAGTCAACTCTCAAAGCAAAAAGTATGGTCTACATATTAGTTAATTTTCAAATAGATAATGTAAAGGTACACACTGTGAAATTCAAAATGTCAAAAACAGATTTGAAAATTATTCAGAGTAACAGAGATAAGTTAAATGTTTTGAAGAAAAGACTCCATTCACTGTTGCCCTCAAAGTATAAAAACTATGACTTGCACTTGCAGTTAAATATTCATCAGTCAGTTATGGAGGAGACTGAAACTTCTGGGAAAAAGCATTTCACACACAGATTTGAACCCCTCAGAGGAGATAATTTTGAGCAGGATTACAACCCACCAGAAATATATAAACAAGGTTCTCAAGCTTCTGGGACACTGAATAAATCTGACAATGCTGTACCTCATGAGGAACCCATGACATCTTGCACACAGAAAGAAAATGTTTCTTCATTAATGACTGAAGACTACAACATTCCATCAAGCTTGTCACCTGAAGTCAGTGATGACATGAATCATGTCAGGAAGGTAATTCAAGTGGAAATGGTGGCTAATGTTGAAGAAAATTATGTTGGTGCTGAAAACAAAACTGAAAATACAACTACCTTAAATGTGAATTTCCAGGTTGAAGGAATTACAGTACATCATGCAAAATTTCAAATTTCTATCAAAGATTTGGAAACCCTTCTGAACAACAAAAATAAGTTAGAAAGTCTAATGGAAAAATTTCGTTCATTTCTTCCTCCTAGGTACAAGATGTATGAAATTCAGCTCCATTCATCTGTTCAACAGTCAGTCACAGAGGGCAGTATAGTTGCTTTACAGCATTCCAGACAAGGTTCTGATCCTCCAGCAATCTTGCCCTATGCTGCTGCCACACCATTTAAAGGAAATAATGCTATACTTAACAGAGAAGAAGCTTCAACATCTCCCTCCCAGGAAAGTCTTTCAAAAAAACTTACAAATTCTCACTCAGAATCTTCACCAGCTCAAGTCCCACAGCTTTCCAATGTAGGGGAAATTAAACAGTATCATTCATTGAGGCCTGCAGATCTGGGCCAATATAATACCAACACTGTAGCACAGCCAACTTGCTTAACATTAGACACACAGTGTCTGCAAAGAACTACCGAATCTTCTGTGAATCTTTTAATTAATGAAGGAAGTCAACACCCTGAATCTTGTACTATACTTAGAAGTAGTAATGAAGACATTCATGTGTCCAACATTCCCCCAAAACTAAGAAGTAATAATGAAATAAATATCTTCTCATCTCCAAAGTGCTGTGTCAGTGAAAATCAAAATCCTCCTTATGTTGCTGGTGCCTCTCTGGAAGATAGTGACAGAGTTATGACTCAATACCAGATCTTGCCATGTGAGATTGTACCCACAACATATGGGGAAAGTAAGCCTGACAGGATGCTTATGGATGAACAAGTAACACCACAAGTGTACGGGATGCATACAGAGTGCCCAGCAAAGTTACCGGATTTTGAAAGGCCCATAGTAACTGCACATGTAGATGATGGTTTGGAAAATTCTGGTCATGATTTCATAAATAATAGTTTGCAATCCCATAATAGCTTTGACATGCATTTCAATCCAAATACAAATGAGATCAACAAAAATGCTTCACTATTGAAAGAATGTACAAATGACCTTGACACAGAAACCTGCACAATTTTATGGAAAACTAGAAACAGCTTAGATACTATGGGTGACAAGAACCACCTTCCTTCATTACCATTTAGTGATTCTTCCAGTGAGTATATAAAGATGATCAGAGAGGGGCAAAGGAAGGCTGTGACTAAAACAATGAGAAATGTTGATCATGGGGAGGCCCTTTTAAGTAGCTCAAGAAGCAGTGATACATCCATGAAGGACATCAGCTTATTGGCATCACCATCTCACTCTCCATCCAGGATCATTTCTGGAAATTTGATGAAATCTGATAGAGCTGTATCAAAGGCTAATGACAATACAGTTTGCTCATTTTATTTTTTCTCAAAGACAAAAAAGTATGATTCATCCTTAAAGAAACAAACCAGACCTTCCTCAGAATCTGACATCAAGAAGCCATCTGTTAAATTCTTATTCATGGAAAAGTTATTTTCAAAAAAGAAACAATGATTTGCTGCTGAAATGTGTTGATGTTACATTTCATAACTGTAACTAAAATACTGTATATTTTAGCATACAAAAAGACACCAAAAAGTGGGTCATCCTATATGCCAGATACAAAAACAATGACCTTAAAATATTTTATGCAAAATGTCATTGTAAATAAACAACATTATATTTTGATTTTTGAGGAACTTAGACTTGGTAAAAAAGGAATTCATTGAGAAAATGCACTGAAACATATTCCCATTGAAAAGTGTGTAAACAAAATTTAACATAGTATGTACAGTTATGACCCTCTACTGGCACTATATGAACAGACAAAGGAGGCTGTGCAAATATTCCACAGTTGTTCCCAAAGCTGAAGGGTCGGTCTTCAGGGCAAGGAAATCCAAGTCAAGTGGCAAAGGAAAGCAAACTGGGAAGAAGATGAATCTCTCCAGCTTGCAATGTTGTATAGGGACAAAGTTCATATACTGAGAAAAACTTGAATAATGTTGGTGTGTCTAATCAAAAGAAACACAATATATAGAAGATTATGGCTGACACTTTGACACACACAGACAGGGTTTGTTTATGCTTAAGAAAACCATCTTTGTCCATTCATCCTTTTCATAAAAATGTACAAAAAACACCTGGTGAGAATTTTATTTAATGTTTAGTTTTACACTTGAAGAAGATGGTACCTTATTAGTGGTAATACATTCTAGGTATTTTATTCAGTGTACTGGTATATCTCTGTCTCATTTCTGGTGCTTACTGACCTAAACTTCATCACAGATATTTTGGTAGCTTGGGTGTCATCTTTTACCACTGATATTCGCTAAAACCATTGAATTCTCACTAAAATCTGTGGATTATCTTACCTGAAAGTCATCTTATCTACCAAAATATACAGTAGTCTGTCCCTTCCTTTCTGTTAAAACAAAGTTAATATCTTGCTGCCAATATATTTCTTCATTTCTTTTCTTGCACAAGCGGGATGCCATGCAAGAAGTAGTAATTTTTGTGTCCATATATATATATATATATATATATATATATATATATATATATATATATAAGGTGTCCCATAAGGCTCCATACATATGGTATCATGAATGCTATTACAAGCAAGCATAAATCCAGATATGTTTGAACATGTTCTTCAGCAGTGGAGGACATAAATTGAAATGTGTTTTCAACACAAAGACAGTCATGTATAATATACATATTATTATCTATATTATAGATTATATAAATAATGCTTTTTTCTATAATTCTATAATTTCATATAATTTTTCATATGTATGAAAACTTATGGGACACCCTGTATATATGCATACATTTGAGTGCTTGGATGTAAACCATAGAAATCTGTAATGAAAGCTATGTAAAGGTTATGTTGTAAACAGTAACATCTGTTCTTTATCATGCTCACCAGTAGATTATAAGGCATAGTGCTATATTTTTCTACCAGTGACAAAGTATAAATGAGATCATATGACAATGTAATTAATAAGACAATTTTAAAATATCCCAGAACTTTTATTAGCACATGAAATGAAAGAATTTTCTATTTAGTACACAGCATTTCTTCACAGACTGGAGGATGTTAGTAGGTTGAGTGTCATGGTAGTTTTCAAGTCCTCTGGACATTTGAATTAGATACTGATGGCTGGTAACCAGAGACATGGAGGCTGGGAAGAGTGGTAACTGTAGTAATGCTATATTTATTTTCTAAGTTGGTTTACTTCTAGACATTCTTTTAAAGCAGGCATTAAATATTAGGTAAGTGAATAGACATCATGAGGCACTGAGAAAATTAAATTCTGAGAGAAAACATGCTACTCATGGCCAGCCACCTAAACTAGGCTGGAGAAGCCAAATATGACTTCTTTACTTGCTCCTTTCCAGTAACCACTGAATTAATCATAAAAGTAAGGAGTGTGCTTCTGGTGGTATACACCTAAAATTCCCCTCACTCTCTTAGCTGAGTTGCCTTTCTACTCTGTGTGTCTCGTAGAATAAAATTGCAATGACTTTCTCTTTCTGCACACTGTACCATCACATCATAGAAAACACTGTGTAATGTAAATGCTTTGAAAGCTAACAAACTGAGAAGGGAAAAGGCTATGTTTAAACAATTTGCTTATAAGGACAGGATATTTTTGTTCTAAAGCTAAGAAAGTGCTTCCAAATAACCTGGCCATCCACTGTCACCAATCAATGCACTCCCATGTCAAATGGCAAAGAATATAAAAGGAATTGTATGTTTATGTATACAATTTTTTTTACTCAGAATGACCTGACCTTAACTGATTTCTGAAGCTCTAAAATATCACATAGCATATGTAACATTTTTACTGAGCCTGCTATTAATAAAACTGTGGCAAAATTTGATATGCATTTTCTAATGATTACTATCTATCTATCTACCTATCTCCCTGACACATTACTCCCTCTAAGAATTTCCCTTGGAATCTTCCCCCAAGGAGGTGGCCAAGGCAGAGGAACCTCTACTGTTCCCAATCCAAACATTTATTTCTTGCTTGTTGAAGTACTTAACCTCTATTATCTCTTTCAGACATGTACTTCTGTATTCTGTACTTCCACCTTCCAAGTGGCCTCCCTCTTCCATTAGCACCTTCAACTTGGCTCACATGCACTTTCCTTACAAACTCATTGCCTTTCATCATCTCAATATGACCATACCATTTCAATGTGCTCCCTTTCAACCACTCCACCACAGCATTGGGGCTCATACCATATCTCTCACATTCATTGCTCTCACCACTCCCATCTTGTCATTCCATGTTTCCTTCATATTTATCATTTCCACAGCACACACTCTTGATTGGCGTGCTTATTCCATGACCATTTCTCTGATTCACATATAAATGTTGGCAGGAGAATATTCATGCTATTCTGTAAACCTTTCTTTATATCTAGTGACATATTTTCCCCTTTCATGACAATTACAAGTGATCCTATGACATGTCTACCCTTTACAATCATCTCTTTTACCTCATTATCCATCTCACCATTGTTACTTAGCTCCATCTCCAGATACTCAAATTCACTTACCTCCTCCATTTTCTCTCTTCCCTTAACCACCTAACATCTGCCTATATCTGGCATGCTCACCCTCTAAGCCATTCTAAAATCACACACTTCTACTTCTCTCCTCCCAGGCACCATCACCATACTTTTCCCAGCATTCATCTTCAGTTTGTGTGTCACATGCATCCAATGGAAATGATCAATCAATCTTTGGAATTTCTCTTCACTCTGCTGATAGAACAGTGTCATCTACAACAAATTTGCTCTTATTGCCCATCCCATTCCATTCTGTTTCAGCCTTGCACCAACATTTCCCTCCACTGTTTTCATCTCTCATATGTCCATTCATAAAAATATTAATAATTATGAGACCCCACACATCCCTATCTCTTTCTTATTCCTACTCCAAAGGTCTCTCCTATCTCTCCCTCTATCCTCACACATGTATGTAACTTGCTATTAAAAGCCTTAAATTCCTTCTAGCACTGCCCTTTTACACCATAAATTCAAAGAAAATCCTTAAGGGCTTTCCTATTCCCTGTAGCACATGTTTTCTCTAGATTCACAAAATGCTGCTTACATCTTCTCATTGTTTCCTACATATTCTAACAGGAAAAATCTGAGCCACGCAGTCTTTTCCTGAATCCTCCCTGCTCCTTACTGACCTTCATCTCAATCACTTTCATGAATCTTTCAGTCAAGACTTCCAAAATCTTTTCTTGGTACAGTAAGCAAACACATCCCCCAGCAACTACTGCTCTCATTCCTCCAACTTTAACCTTTATATAGAGGTACAGTAACTGCTTTCCTCCTGTCATCTGGTATTTTCCTTGCCTTCAAGCCAGACCACATATTATAAAACATTCAGTCTTCTGCAGTACCACTTAATATTTCTATATTTCTTTAACTTTTCCATTTATGTCTGCAGCTCTGCCACACTAGTCTAGCCATCAATTTTGCTACTTTACCCTACCAATTCTCTACAAAAACACTCATTCTCTATCTGGTTCTACATCCTATTGCTTCTCTTCCTGTTTTCTCATTCATTAGACTGTCAGAATACCTTTTACATGGACCTTTCACCCTGTTACTCTCAAAAATATCATCCCCCTTGGGCCCCTCTCTTTATCCTCATATTCCTGCACTATGTCCCTCTGATAGAAATATTCCAGGTTGTTAATGGAGGATTTCTAGGTTATATAAAATTACCTTGATTGGAAGGACTTACAGTGTTACTCACACCAAGTAACCTAACTATGCACACAGCCCTAACTACACTATAGGTTACTTAGCTGAGCTGAACATGTCTGTGTGATGGAGTGAGACAAAGTATTGTTTGCTGTATTGTTGTGAAATGTTTGCAATTAAATGCATATCTCCCTCATCATAGGGTTGTGTGCAACTTATATGCCGGTGGTTCCAATATTTTCATGACTCCAGATCATAATTGGTCTATATTCTTTAAAAATATATTCAGATTTAAATTGCAGTGACATGAAATCTTTTTAATATTAAATTTTCCCATCACCAAATAAATATGTATAATGTTTTATATTTGGAACATACTCCCATCACTAAGAAAAAATTACATAAGTTTTATGCAATTATGATGCTATATTAGGTCAGATTTTTATTTCAAGTGTCCTAGTAAATCTGTGGAGCTTGTTCCCACAAGTCCACCAGACTGGCTTTAGTGGATACAGCTTAGTGTTAGCGATGGGGCGAGTGGTTGGTTGTACCCAAGGACGTTTGATATCCTGGATCATGTAGTCTCTTCTACTGGGCTGACAATTAGTGATTTTAATTCTGTGATTACTTCCACTTGGGCATTATTACCACTCAGGGTATAGCTACAGATGGTAGATAAAATAATTACTGCGTTCTCCCTCTCATATCCAGGGTGGAGCATGTCATAGTAGTAGGCAGCACCTGTTAGTAGAGAGATGTGATCTGCTGCCATGTCAGGATCTGCCAGTACACGACCTAATCTCTCCAACCTAGTTGGCTCTTTGCTCAGTCCCCTATGTGTTACTATTGGGTTGGCCACCACAGCCTTTATGGAATATTGCCCCCCTCTCCCCCCTTATATTCATAAGAAATAAAGGCTATATCATACTTGATTTGACTTACTCTCTGTAAATTTCTGCAGTGTTAATGTTTTTTTGCCAGTTCTTTATGTTTTAGTGATGGCAAAGTGGACTAGAGTACAAGTGTTTTCTAAGAGCATTGATCAAGAGTCCTTTGCTTTATTGTTTCACCCCCGCTTGCCTATTGTAGGCAACGGCAGATAAGCTGATAAATCCAAAATTCCGATATTAGGGATAACGATATGGATATTTAAAAAAAAAAAAAAAGATTAATCCAGATCTTTATTTTTATCTTTAATCTTAGAAAACTTAGAAAAATCTTCGAAAGAAAATTAAAATAAAATGTTTATCCTGTCTCTTCACTAATGAAAAGTAATGTTTTCAGTAAAATAAGTACATTTTATTTTGAAAAGATAAGGCTTCACCATGTTCATGGTCCAAAAAACTAAAGTTATCGATTATCGCTAGTTTAGAACTAAATTTATCGGCGATACCAATGAATCGATAACACAGGGAAATAATTATCGGATAACTGACAACTATGTATCGTTATTGCGATAATTTATCGCGGTAGAGCCCATCTATGCTAATTAGCACCATGATCAGGCTGTAATCACCCATTACACTGTTTTGATTTCTAGGCACTTTTCAACTTTAATTTGGCACTGGAGTATTTTCTACATTTAAACCACAAATGGCTTTGACCCAGACATATCCTGCATTGGGGTTTAGCTTTCTCTTCTTTTGATTGCCCAGCGCTTAAAGTGTTCAAGACATGATATCCATTTTTTTTTTTTTTTTTTGTCATATGTGTATTGCTCTCTATGGTAAACACCTCATTTCTTAAATAAATATTAACTATGCTGCGCCATCATCTAGTTGGTCTTAAGATAGAGTTTTTGGATGTCAGTTATGTCCTCATTTTCGTGTGTAAAACTTTCAAACACATTCCAGAACTCCACCTATCTAGTTATATCACCATGGAATGTGAATAAGCAATTTGAACCCTATATACGAACATTTGCTGTCATTGGAAGGATTTAATTTACTTCTTTATATATTCCACCACTGCTTCTTGCAAGTTAGCTGTCTCTAGTAAATAATATACTTTCTCACTGGTGATAATTCTAACATTCTGGATGGTAGTTTGCTTGGCACTTAATTCATGCCCCTTAGTTCATTTCCTTGGTTACGGTCTACTCTGATCAGTTAGTAATTTTCAAAGATCCTCCATATTAATTTAGTAATGGCAATTCATAGGACCAGAATATAAGTTGTTAGAGGATAAATAAGCTATTAGTGACGTTGGTCGTTAATACGTCACAACCGTCGCACAGTTGCCAACGCAAGTGGTATCACTAACCTGGCCCAGTGAGCGCGTTGTTTCAGGAGCGCAAAGCATTATGTTGGGAAATACTCAAGAATATTGATGGAGTCCTAGGTTATAACCGATTACGTAACAATAACTGAAGGCCTGAGTACATCATGGGTAGCACTTCACTGAATGGACCATATTTTGGAATCCTCCTGTCCGCACCTCGACTACTTACAACAGGCTCTGGTTGAAGTGACACGATTTTTCAAAGGTGTTTTTAAGGTTCTAGCGAAATTACCGCGATTTCAACATCAGAACAAACACTTGAGAATCTGGCTAATCATCTCTGTGGCGTTTGAAAATAGCTGTGGTGAGAAGGCAAAACGTTTCTGAATACCATGCGGTACGTCCGCGTGATGGAGTGAGTAGGAGAGGTGGTTGTGCGTTGTTAGCTAGACTGAGTGGAATGTAGATCTGCCCTGAACACCAGACAGGTATAATGTTTTGTTGGAAATAATAAATTTGAACACAAAAAAAAAAAAAAAACTTTTTGAGGGTTTGATTTTTTGGGGGGTTTTATTCATTTTTTGTTTATTCATATATATATATATATATATATATATATATATATATATATATATATATATATATATATATATATATATATATATATATATCTGAATAAGCAATTAAAAAGTAATCTAGGGTGAAACAAGCTTTGGTGTGTTTTTTTTTTTTTTTCGTGTAAGAGGGGCACCGGTCAAGAGCAACAAAATTAAAAAAAAAAAATAAATAAATAAATAAAAATAATAATAATAAAGGCTTACTGAGGTGCCGGTCCCCAAACAGAGCCAAAAACGATCGTCAAAAATTAAAGTGTCTTGAAACCTCCCTCTTGAATGAGCTCAAGTCATAGGAAGAAGGAAATACAAAAACAGGGAGGGAGTTCCAGAGTTTTATCAGAGAAAGGGATGAATACTGGTTAACTCTTGCATTAGAGATCTCGGTGGACAGAATAGGGATGAGAGAAAGAAGAAAGTCTTGTGCAGCAAGGCCGCGGGAGGAGGGAAGGCATGCAGTTAGCAAGACCAGAAAAGCAGTTAGCATGAAAATAGCAGTAGAAAATAGCAAGAGATGAAACATTACAGCAATGAGAGAGAGAAGCTGAAGACAATCAGTTAGAGGTGAGCAGCTGATAAGACGAAAAACTTTTGATTCCACCCTGTCTAAAAGAGCGGTATAAGTGGAATCCCACCATACATAATGAAGCATACTCCATACATAGAGGGATAAGGTACCTGTACAGAGTTAGCATTTGCGGGGTAGGGGGGGGAGCGGGGAGAAAAAAACTGACGGAGATCACTCATAACGCCTAACTTCACAGAAGCTGTTTTATCTAGAGATGAGATGTGAAGTTACCAGTTTAGATTATGGGTAAAGGACAGACTGAGGATGTTCAGTGCCAAAGAGGGGAACAGCTGAATGTCACTGAAGAAAAGGGGATAGTTATCTAAGAGGTTGTGTCGAGTTGATAGATGGAGGAATTGAGTTTTTGAGGCAGTGAACAATGTTAAGCTAGCTGTGGCCCAATCAGAAATTTTAGAGAGATCAGATGTCAGGTGTTCTGTGGTTTCCATGCGTGAACTGTTTACTTCCTAAAGGGTAGGACGTCTAAGAAAAGACGTGGAAAAGTGCAAGTTAGTATCACCAGCGTATGTGTAGATGGGACAATAAGTTTGGTTTAATAAATCATTGATGAATAATAGTGAGTGGGTGACAGGACAAGACCCTGAGAAACACCACTGTTAATAGATTTAGAATAGTGACCGTCTACCACAGCTGCAATAGAAGGGTCAGAAAGGAAACTTGAGATGACGTTACAGAGATGGATAAAAGCCGTAGAAGGATAGTTTGGAAATTAAAACTTTGTGCCAGACTCTATTAAAAGCTTTTGATATGTCCAAGGCAACAGTAAAAGTTTCACCAAAATCCCTAAAAGAGGATGACCAAGACGCAGTAAGGAAAGCCATATCACCAGTAGAGCGGCCTTGACGGAACCCATGCTGGCGATCAGATAGAAGGTTGTGAAGTGATAGGTGTTTAAGAATCTTCCTGTTGAGGATAGATTCAAGACATTAGAGAGGCAGGAAATTAAAACAATAGGACGGTAGTTTGAGGGATTAGAACAGACACACGGACACTCTTTTTAGGAACAGGCTGAATTTAGGCAAAATTCCAGCAAGAAAGAAAGGTAGATGTCGATAGACAGAGTTGAAAGAGTTTGACTAGGCAAGGTGCAAGCACGGAGGCACAGTTTTGGAGAGCAATAGGAGGGACTCCACAGGTCCATAAGCTTTCCGAGGTTTTAGGCCAGCGAGGGCATGGAAAACATCACTGCAAAGGATCTTAATGGGTAGCATGAAGTAGTCAGAGCGTGGAGGAGGGGGAGGAACAAGCCCTGAATCATCCAAGATAGAGTTTTTAGCAAAGGTTTGAGCGAAGAGTTCAGTTTTAGAAACAGATTAGATGGCAGTGGTGCCATCAGGTTGAAGTAAAGGAGGGAAAGATGAAGAAGCAAAGTTATTGGAGAAGCTTTTGGCTAGATGCCAGAAGTCAGGAAGGGAGTTAGATCTTGAAAGATTTTGACACCTGTTAATGAAGAACAGACACTTGTTTAGGTCATGCTGATACAGATTGGTCCGGTTGAACAAAGCCTGTGTTAGCTTGTACTGTACACGAAATGAATGGTACATTTTTTTTTTTTTTATGTAAATGGACATATATATAGACCTTATCTATCAGTATGATATAGAACAAAATTTCGGTATGTAATATAATATAATAAATATATATATATATATATATATATATATATATATATATATATATATATATATATATATATATATATATATATATATATATTTATTTATTTATTTGTTTTATTTATTTATTTTCTTTTGCGGGGGAGGGTGGGGGAGGGGGTAGTGAGTTTCTTTTAATGCCAACCCTGAAGCCAGATCACATATTAGAAGCATTTATTCTACTGACACTTTATACTTCCACATCTCTGTGCTTGCAACTTTGCCAGACTGTCCCAGCCATCACCTTTCCTTACCTCCTCTTACCATTTCTCTACATAAACGCACATTTTCTATCCCTATTGCTTCTCTTTTTATCTTCTCATTTATTAAACTGTCAAAATGCCTTTTCCACAAAACCTTTCACTACCGCCACCCCCTGTCTTCATTCTCATATTCTTACACTTCTGTCTCCCCCTTTTCTTAACTAGTACTGACAAAGCAACACTTTCATTTACTTTTTTTTACTTGCTCTTATCACTTCCTTCATTTTCCGATTCCAAGACAATAATTACACAATGTTCTCGCTTTAATTTTCTCCTCAACTTTTTTTTTTTTTTTTAGCATTTTCTCATATGTTTTCCTTTTCTTTTACGGTCTCGTCAGTTTATGCTGTCCACCTTGCACTGCTCTTGCTTCTATCCCCAAACCTTCTATATTTCACTTCCGCTGCTACTGTATTTACTATACTCTGGAATACATTAAAACACCTCCTTTACACGTGATCACTTTCCCCTTAGGTTCTAATGAACTAAACCCTTATAAACTGCAGCTGGCATTAAAAAAAATATATATAAATAAATAAAAATAAAATAAATAAAAAAAAAAACGAAATGAGGTAAAAATGCTTTTAGACGAATTTTCGTAAGAACTACTTTTTCTCCAGCATGCAAGAAGGGGATGGAGTAGGTTTTCTTTTGAGCATCCAGGTAGCAGTTAATATTCAAAATTTCTATAAATTGAATGAAAGTATCAGGCTCAGTAGTCAAATGAAATACCATGATTCATACAAGTTTAGACACCGGTTTAACACAAGCATATGACAGCAAAAATAAAGTCCCATTAGACAAGTTTTAAAAATGCAAAATGCATTACTCTATCAGCAGTGACTTCGACACAAAGGTTGAGAGAAAGTGTTGGAATATCATCGTAAAATGATGTACGTAGCTAATGGAGGAGATGATCTTCATAAAATATGCAGAGAATAATATTAAAGTTAAGAACACATTCATCCAAACCAAGAAAAAAGACGTGTATGTAAGTAAGAGCCCTAAAATGAAATGAAAACGAAATCAACTTCATGCTTACACGTAGTTTGTAAGTGAAGCAGTGCTGAATGATTAGTTCAGCGATCAGAATGTTTCATGATGCCAAAAGGTTTGAGTCAGGTTACCGACGAGGCGACAGTAACCTGGGCATAATAATGGACGCCTCAAGAAAATTATAGTAACGTAACCTCACACAATCATCCCTCAGGCATGAGCTGCGCCAGAACCGCCGCTCCCTCTAAATCAGCCAGATACACTACTGAAGATTGTATGCAAATCTATTAGAATAACGGTTTCATTATATATATATATATATATATATATATATATATATATATATATATATATATATATATATATATATATATATATATATATATATATATATATATATATATATATATATATATATATATATATATAGTCCCTGTCACGTAAATATTAAGTAAATGTTATTATGTTTCGCGTTAGCAGTTTAAGGTAAATTTTTAGATTTACACTATAATCCCTCTCTCCCCTTAACCTGACCTGTCCTACTGGATCGGGTGTAAGGAATATTTTGGGAAGTGCCCGTGTCTATTTTGAAAACTATGGATTTCCCACGGAAACTCATGGGAAATAAAGTTCCTTAGAATCCAGTAAGGTATACAAAAATCACATTCCCAATGTTGTAGAGTATAATGGTGTAAATCTAAAATGGTACCGCAGTTCAGTAGTTTCTTAATTGTAACAACAATCGACTTGAAAATTAACTTGTCATCTCGCGGCCCATGTAAGGCCATCGCGCAGGCCTTGAGTTTGACACCGAGCAGATAGTTTACTCGTATTTTTTAATAGAGTTGCACAATTATGAGAATTTCTGAAATACAGCAGGCACAGCAAGACACAAAAGAAATACATTTTAGGAAAAAATAATAATATATAATGGTTCGTCCTGCTTGGAAGAACTTGAGAACGAGGAGAAAAATGTTTCCCTTGCCACCCTCATCCCCCACACTAATGAACTTATGATTGTGCTCCCAAAAATCTGTCATGTGTGTGTGCGTGTGTGTGTTTGGAGAGAGAGAGAGAGAGAGAGAGAGAGAGAGAGAGAGAGTTAGGCAGGCCAGCGCACTCTAACCAATCATGAGGGATGATGTTTATGATGTAGTAAAGGTGATTAGAGAAGAAATGTACTCAAACATCACTGCCTAAAGCTCATAAGTAACAAAATAGATGGTAAATGGCTTCTGAAAGTATCCTCAAGATGATGGAAGGTACTTGCATGAAGCAGAGGTGAGCCCCAGGCAAGGTGGAGGCGGTGGACATGGTGGTGGTCGTCTTGCCCTACCCGCCCTCCTCGCAGACCAGTGGCTGACGTCTCGTCGCTCCTCACCGCCCTCTGAAGAGCCGCTCGGATTCCTTGGGTTATTCACTCCTTCCTCAGGCCCTTCAGGCGGTGCGGGTCGCCCCCACACGTTCGAGGACACATCGTGCTGGGTCAGAGATGGGAATGTGGGCCGCAGCTCGCCAACCGCCCCTCCCTGTGGCAGCGACTCCACTGACCTGCCGCTCGCAAGTGAAGTGAACCCTTGCGCGAACTTGGGATTCGAACAAACAATTGTAAAGCAACCGAATGCTGTTAAGTTTCAGTATCAACACACAAAATTACTACGTTATTTACTCAAGCTGCAAAACCAAGCTCAAATACATATATACTTCATAACTTACAACTGTAAAATCAAAATACAATTCACAACCTCATGTACTACCTGCGTCGCAATATACGGATGAACAAATAACAACTGAGCTATCTGTTGGGCAATTCGTTCTATACCATTATCGAACGACGTGATGTAGATGTACAAATAAATTTCATATATCTTACCTTGCAGGAACACATGTTCTGCCTCACCTTCAGAAGTAATACATTACGCCAGCTCTCCGGCTTCCACTGAAAATCTGTCGGTTTCTGTGTAAGTCCGACCCGTAATCAAAGTGAAGAGGGGAATAAAAAAGTCTGATAAATTTTAAACATTGGCACTGAATAGATGAGATGTAAATGGATGTAAATGAAAACGTTGTGCGGTACTGTTGATGTTGATGGTATGGCGGCGGCGGCGGTAGTGGTGGTGGTGGAGGGCGGGCTATGGAGAGTAGTGGTGGTGGTGGTGGTGGAAGAAAGGTTATGGGCTATGGTGGTGGAGGTGGTGGTAGTGGCGGTGATGAGCGGATCGCGGGGTGATGCTGGTGAAGTTTGTGGTGACGATGGTGGTGTCGATGATTGTAGTGATGTTGGCAGTAGAGGTGGCGGTGGTGGTGGGTCATGAGGGATGGTGGTAGTAGTGGTGGTAGTAGTGAGGATGATGGTGGTGGTGGAGGTGAGGTCATGGAAGCAGTAAGTAGTGGTGATAGTGGTAATGATGGTCGTGGTGGGTGGATCATTAAAAAAAAAAGTAATGGCGGCGGTGATGGCAAGGATTGTAATGACAGTAGTAGCGGCGGTAACGGTAATGGAAATGGTGGTGATGGTGATTATGGTGGTAGTAGATGGGCTATGAAGCAATAATAGTAGTGATGATGTGCAGGTTATGGAGCAGTAGTGGTAGTGGTAGTGATGGAGGTGGGCGGGTCATGAAGAACGGTGGTGGTGGTGGTGATGGAGGTGGTGGTGGTGGTGAGGGCCGTCCGCCTGCCAGTAAGCGGTCGCCAGGGAGTCGCGTCACACACTCCCTCGCCGTCGCTCCTTCGCCTCGTGTTCCTCCTTGAGACAGGAGCGCTGAGCCGGGTAACAAGAGGGCGCGCTGAACAACACCTCCAATGACCTGTGTTGGGAAAATAAAGTAAAGATTCTGAGGTGATTCACTATGTAACATTAATGAGTGCAATTCCATAGTGTCTCGTGTGAGTTAATTGCTGTCTCGTGTAGAAATCGATGCTGTGAAAATGCTGGAAAGGATTTGAAGGTGTCAGTAAATGTTTGGTGCTGCGTGTACGTATGTTGCATTTTCTTCTTATTCTTTTTTTTGCATCTGTTCGTAATGGAAGATATCACATATGAAGGGTGATGGACTTGTGATTGTGGTGGTGTACAGTTATTAGTGTGTAATGTGAGGTTCATATTCTCGATCATGTGTCTGTTTGCTTGTTCATAAAATTAACGTGTGTGTGTGTGTGTGTGTGTGTGTGTGTGTGTGTGTTATAAGTGACACTGAAAAACCAGAAAATACAAGTGACGTCAGTAAAGAAGGAACGAAACATAAGACAAAATCAAAGAAATTACGCAAATCAAAAAAATGAACATGAAGACCCTTTAACTCTCCTAGGAAAACGTCTGTCTGAACCAGAGAAATCTTAGACCTGAGTCCCCAAGAGTGAATCTTACCACAGTGACAACCTGTCTCAGTGTCTCAAAAAGTGAAAAATCAAGAAAACTTAACATGTTCACACCTAAACCAATAAAAACAATATATATATATATATATATATATATATATATATATATATATATATATATATATATATATATATATATATATATATATATATATATATATATATATATATATATATATATATATATATATATATATATATATATATATATATATATATATATATATATATATATATATATATATATATATATATATATATAAGGACGTCATCTTGTCTAGCCAGTCACAGGAAAGGAGAAAAAAACGGTAAGTTTGAAATTATTGATATAGGAAGTTGTTGATATTTTATGTTTGAATACCGCAGAGTTTGTGAACGAAAACCTTGAGTAAGTTTCTTAGAAAAGTGAATAAAACTAAAGATAAATGTTGAATGTGTGAAAAATAGATACCAGATAAGTTTAATACAATAAATGAAAGAAGATATAAAGATAGTAAATGAAAAACAGAAGAAAATAAGAGCTAATTAGGGAAAATATCAGGTAAGTTTATTACGATAAATGAAAAAAAAAAAAGATTGACATGTAAATACTTGTGCCTCGTGGACAGATGTAAGTTCACCTCACACTCCACTCATGAAGCAAGACAGGAGGAGAGGACATTCCATTCGTGTGACACTCATTTATATTACTTTTGTGAGACTAGGAAAACTCTGCTTGTTGTCAGTCAGTTTGCATCATCCTCTGTCTTTGTCTCTGTTTTTCTGTCTGTCTGTCTGTCTGTCTGATCATTCTTTGTCTGATTATTCTCTCTGCCTTTACCTGTCTGTCCGTGTAATCATTCTCTCTGTCTCTCAGTCTGTCTGTCTGTCTGTTTGCCTGTATGATCATTCTCTGTGTCTGTCTATTTGCCTTTATGATCATTCTTTGTGTCTTGTGTCTGTCTGCTTGCCTGCCTGTTTCTCTCTCTCTCTCTCTCTCTCTCTCTCTCTCTCTCTCTCTCTCTCTCTCTCTCTCTCTCTCTCTCTCTCTCTCTCTCTCTCTCTCTCTCTCTCTCTCTCTCTCTCTCTCTCCTTAAGCTAGCCTCTTTACCACTCTCATCTGAGCATCAAAATTATGGAGCGAGCAATATCCACAACATGATATTTTGTCTTAATAAGCGGCAGCCAAGTTCTAGACAGAGAGCACCTTCCAACCCCAACACTCCAAGCGGCGCGGCGAAGACTTGAGTAAATAGTCCTGCAAAGATTTCCAGGTTCACAGACTGATGTATTTATAACGCTGGCCATCAAGTACCCGGACCTCATGAAGATAAATGAATGTGCGTGGTGAAATAATGGTAATGATACAGCGATGCTAACATACTGACATGATAATATACCAAAGATAATTGTGATAACAGTAAGGACAATATTAATTAAGGCATATGTGATAATTAGTATACTTCCTCTCTCTCTCTCTCTCTCTCTCTCTCTCTCTCTCTCTCTCTCTCTCTCTCTCTCTCTCTCTCTCTCTTACCTCTTTCGGCACCGCAGACCTAAATCCTCCGAGTCCTTTACCGGCTGATATAAAAGCCACATCCAAACGAGACTTGGTGTTATCGCTCAGAATTTGCACGGCGCATCACTCACCGCAGCGGCCTGTTTGACTCACTCACGCGGCCCGCAAATTTGTTCGGCTGTAAACATTAACACTTTTCTGGTCTTCCTACTACTACTACTACTATTACTACTACTACTGCTACAACTAATCTTTTCCTTCTCCTCCTCCTCCTCCTCCTCCTCCTCCTCCTCCTCCTCCTCCTCCTCCTCCTCCTCCTCCTCCTTTTCATCATGCTCATATATTTCCTGTCTAACAATTTCTCTCGTTTATCGTTTTTCTCATTCTTCTTCTACTCCTTGTTTCCCGCCTCTTCTTCTTCTTCTTCTTCTTCTTCTTCTTCTTCTTCTTTTTCTTCCTCCTCCTCCTCCTCCTCCTCCTCCTCCTCCTCCTCCTCCTCCTCTTCCTCTCCTTCTCGCCCGATAGTTTACAGACGTGCTGTGGTTAGTGTGTGTGTGTGTGTGTGTGTGTGTGATAAATTTACAGGCAGCTTTCCAACTTTAAAGCAATTCTTTCCCCCGAAGTCTGAGAAAGAATGAGGGTGAGGATGACTGGCTCTCTCTCTCTCTCTCTCTCTCTCTCTCTCTCTCTCTCTCTCTCTCTCTCTCTCTCTCTCTCTCTCTCTCTCTCTCTCTCTATGGTTTAATTTATAGGCAGAGCGCGGCGGGGCGTCCTGTCACTTGTAGCTTTATGGCAGGATGCCCTACACGTTAATTAAGCCATAAAGCTTGTGTCTCGTGCAGTCTACGGCGGCACAAGCTGTGCTGATGAGAGCCAATTTCATATCTCAATTTGCGATCTCGCCCCGTGTGTGAGACTAACAACACACACTTTGTCGGGCTGTTGTTAATTTTTCCTTGCCTTGGTTCTTCGTCTGCGTTAAGATCAACCCGGAATCAGCTCCGTCCTAAAAGTTTAATTTCAAGCTGTAACTTTCACTAATTAGCACAAAATATTGAACATCCAACATCCCCTCCCCCGCAAAAAAAAAAAAAAAAAAAAAAACGAAAAGTAAAATTAAAAGTAAATATTTCATCGCACTGTCTTTGTTTTTATTTCCCTCTTTGTATGTTTACCCACCATTTTTATCTCGAAACCCGGAGTTCTGCGTCCAGTATGTTTCAGGTAGCACTTGTAACTTGCACTAAGGCAAAACAATATACTGGAATATTCGCCTGAAATTTGAAGTGTATGTATTGCCCTGTCGTTTATGGCAGTCACTGCTAAGTACTGGTCAGGCAAAATAGAAATGTTCGGTCTTCTTTCCTTACATGTCGCGAAGGATGAGTAAATACTGAAGATACAGTAAGGAAGCAGCAGCAGGAGGAATGGTGAAGTTATTCTAGTTCTCACATTTATAGAGCAAACATATATCATTTCCTTTTTTTCACGAGATCTTGGATAAATGATTACTGAGGGCAGAAGAACGTTACCATGTCACTTAAATATTGTAGGATTTTGAGCGTCACCTGCTATTTCTGTTTTGCTTTGTTTTCTCAATTATTGGCAATATTTGGACATTTCGCAGACGTCCTCCATTCATTGGCATTCGCGTGTGACGGAACCTCAACATTCTGCGACGTTTTGCTTTTAATAAATGCAAACGTGCCTTTGTAACAGCAGTGGGCAATTTGCAGGGACACTGAGGCTTGGGTTCCGGGTTGGTAATTTGAATGCTTAATAGTTTGTTCTGTCTACGCGTCGGTCTTGGTTCGTCTCTCTCTCTCTCTCTCTCTCTCTCTCTCTCTCTCTCTCTCTCTCTCTCTCTCTCTCTCTCTCTCTCTCTCTCTTACTTATTTCTATCCCTTCTCTCTCTTACTTATTTCAATCCCTTTACATGTGTGTGTGTGTGTGTGTGTGTGTGTGTGTGTGTGTGTGTGTGTGTGTGTGTGTGTGTGTGTATGTTTCTTTAAGGTTGTTCTGATTATGTTGCATCTGATGTCATGATTAGATTATTCATTTCATTCCCTCTCTCGCTATTTGTTGGTTAATTCCATCTCTTCTACAGTAATTGTTTTTTTTATTTTTAATCTTTCTATTGCTATTGGTCGGTTGATTTCACTCCATTTATCGTCATTGGTCGGTTAATCATCCGCTGCTGTAATTGGTCAGTTCATTTCACTCCCTCTATTGCTATTGGTCAGTTAATCTCATTCCCTCTACAATTACTGGTTGGCTTATCACTCTTACCGTCATGTGTTAGTCAATTTTCGTTTTTTCTATTACTATTGGTCGGTTAATCACTTCCTTTACTGCAATTCGTCAGTAAATTTCACTCCCTCTATCGGTATTGGTCAGTTCATTTCATTCCCTATGCAGTTACTGGCTGTATGATTTACCTACCGTTCGCGTTATTGGCTGTATGTGTAAATAAATACGTAAACAAATAGGTAAACAAGTAAATTGGTCTAAGTCTTATTTGTACACTAGTTTTTTTTTTTCTTTTCAATTTTTATCCATTAGTTGTCGTCGTCGTCGTCGTCGTCAGAGGAGGAGGAGGAGGAGGAGGAAAAGGAGGAGGAGGAGGAAGAGGAGGTGAAGGGGGAGGAAGAAAAGGAGGAGGAGGATTGGTCATAAGCTTCGATCCTCTTTTATGGCTCATCGTAGGAGTCAAAATTGCCTTATGGATAATCTTCTCCTTTCAGACTCACTCCATTTGGAACCAAAAAATACGAATCAGGCATTATTTTCTCGACAAATGAGCTAAAAAGGGAAGACCTAAGAGGTCATAAAACGAACGCCAGCAGATGGAAGAGAAAAAAAGAGAGAGAAAAAAAATTCTGGTAACGTCGAGAGAGAGAGAGAGAGAGAGAGAGAGAGAGAGAGAGAGAGAGAGAGAGAGAGAGAGAGAGAGAGAGAGAGGTGCTTGTGTTTATTTTAAAGGAGCAACAATAAGAAATGACAAAACACACAATTTTTTCTAAAAACTAAGAGACGTGGGTTAGTAAAGACAAAAGTTCCTCCCCGTCTACCCATCATTTCCTTCAGAGAGCAAAAAAAAAAAAAAAAAAAAAAAAAAATATATATATATATATATATAGAGAGAGAGAGAGAGAGAGAGAGAGAGAGAGAGAGAGAGAGAGAGAGAGAGAGAGAGAGAGAGAGAGAGAGAGAGAGAGAGAGAGAGAGAGAGAGAGAGAGAGAGAGAGAGAGAGAGAGAGAGAGAGAGAGAGAGAGAGAGAGAGAGAGAGAGAAATATATAGAAAGAGGAAAAATAAAACATATAAACTGAGGAAATATAAGAGAAAATATAAGAAGCCATCAGGCCTACACGTGGCAGTCCCTTCACCACTCATCTATCTGCCTACCTATGTCCACCTACCATCCTTAACCCTTTCACTGGTATTTGACTCATCTTTCCTTAATCACTAGCGGCTGTGAAACATTTCTTCTCGTTCTACAGCCACCTTTAAACATTATGTTGGCTAAAAATTGCAAAATCTATCCTTGTAATTTCAAGTAGACGCTTATAAAAATTTCATACAAAATTTTTATTGTCGAGAAATGTTGCATATCGAAGGGAAAGGGTTAAACATCAATATATCCAGTCTTTCTTTAAAGCTACACATTGAATAAACATATATGTACTAATCATTAAAGACAATGTGCTCATAAATAAAAGCTTAAAATCACATCATCACCACTACCCGCATCATTATCATCATTATTACTATCATCACCATTATCATTACAACCAGAAGCAACAGGTCCCTATCGCTCCATGACAGGTAAGGACAGGTAGTAATAACCCATCATTAAGATCATTACTGCAAAAAGCTCCCCGAAATCAAACATTAGCTAAGTCCTCCATTAATGTCCCTGAATTAAAAGTTTTATCCCTGACGACCAGTTTTTGTGAGTTTTTCGTAGTAAATAAGAAACCCCCCACATCTCTCTCTCTCTCTCTCTCTCTCTCTCTCTCTCTCTCACTCTCTCTCTCTCTCTCTCTCTCTCTCTCTCTCTCTCTCTCTCTCCTCCCTCTTTTAATGTAATTCAGGAGTAACAGAAAAAAATGCTCACACACACACACACACACACACACACACACACACACACACACACACACACACGGATAAAAACTAGTTACAAGGGACTAGGTAGGTTGGCTGGTAGTAGGAAGGTAGGTAGGTAGGAAGGATGGAAGTGCCTAGCTGGTTCGTCGTGAGAAACCAGTCACTGCTAAGGTTAAGGCAGGATGGGGAATGCCGCGGGGTTCCAAGGAGGAGGAGGAGGAGGAGGAGGAGGAGGAGGAGAAGGAAGAGGAGGAAGAGGCGAAGAGAGTAGAGGAGGTTTTTCTCTTGTCCGGTAACTGTGTGCTACAAGGAGTAACCCTAAACATGTACAAGACTCCCTACGATGGGGCCTAATGGGGGCGTGGAGTGGTGTGGAATGGTTGTAGATGCTGGGGCGGTGGTAGTTTAGTGGTGGTGGTGGTGGTAGTGGTGGTGGTGGTGGTGGTGTGATAGGGAGCAGAAAAAAAATAAAGTAGTTTTTTTGTGATCAGGAAGAGCATACCAGAGAGAGAGAGAGAGAGAGAGAGAGAGAGAGAGAGAGAGAGAGAGAGAGAGAGAGAGAGAGAGAGAGAGAGAGAGAGAGAGCAATCATAGCCACGCCACATCAACAAAGAGTGAGTAAGCCATATCCAGAATCAAGGGCAACAGTAACATAAAGTAAACCGTTTTGGATGGAAAGATTTTGTACGAATCTAGGGCAGCAAGAGAAGAAGAGCAAGAGGAGGAGGAGGAGGAGGAGGAAAAATAGTGTCAGCACATTTTATGAGTATTTTTGTTTTTTGTATTTTGCTTTCATACTATAAATTATGTAAAGCATAGTTATGGATAAAGAAAAGAAAAGTGTGTATTGTTACAAAATATCCTTGATGTTTAAGTCTCTCTCTCTCTCTCTCTCTCTCTCTCTCTCTCTCTCTCTGGTAAACTCTTACATCTACCTACTTAGAAACCCACACACACACACACACACACACACACGTGGTAGCATTTGTATTTTCTTTCCTTCCTCGATCCAATTTGCATACGTAACCACAGGCGGGCGGGCAGGTGCGTCTCCCATACACACTCACCTGAATGCCACGAAATTTATGATCTTGTTACAAGCTCGGATATCCATCGCTTTTTAACTCTCTCTCTCTCTCTCTCTCTCTCTCTCTCTCTCTCTCTCTCTCTCTCTCTCTCTCTCTCTCTCTCTCTCTCTCTCTTTGTTTATGTTCATTCATTTCTCTCATTTTCTCTCTTTTCTCTTATATTTTTTTTTCTTTGTTTCATGAATTCCACTTTTGTATTTTCTTTCCTTTTACGATGTTTCATCTTCTGTTTTTATTACTATTCTATATTTTATTTTGATTCATCTGCTTCTTTCCTTCACTTTTCTCTCTTTAATAAATTTTACATTTTTTTTTCTCATTCTCCATTACGTTTTTCCTTCTTCGTATATGTTAATTTATCTCTTTCTCTTCTCTCTCCTTCATCATTCTTTTCACGTATTCCACGTTTTATTTTCTTTCTCGCCTATATTCTCCTATTCCATTCCCTCTTTTCTCTCTCTCCTTTATCATGTTTCTTTCCTTCTTTTTTCCTATCCTCCAATTTTCGTTTCGGCCTCATACATTCTCGTTTATTCCATTCTTTCTCTTTTCTCCTCTTTATCAACTTTTTTTAACTGCACATCATTTTTTTTATGGCGTTCTTCCCATTCTTTATTTTTTGTCCATCTATTTGTTATAGTCATGGTCTTTTGTCTCATGATTTTTTTTTATATACATGCCTCTTGCTTTGTATTTATATTTAGTCATTCCAGTCACTCCTCCCTCGGGTGACTTGGTCTGAAGCGATGGTGGTGATGGTGGGGGTGGGGATGGTGGAGTGGTGGTGGTGGGGTGGTGGTGGTGGCGGTGGTGGTGGTGATGGTAATTTTTCCCAGCCTTCCCTCCACCTGCACTCCACCACTACACACCACCGCCATCACAACCTTTACGACCTCTGAGGTTTTCACCCTTGCAACCATCACCATCATCACCATCATCACCAGTGCGATCACTACACAGCCCTCATCACAACAGCAGTCTTCATCACCATCAACAATACGAGAATGACATCATTACCAATAGTGGCCACAATGACACAATGATAGCTTCCTCCCCCATAACTATGAAAAAAAAAATACAAAAGCATCATCACCATTATCATCAGTACCACATCTTCAGTAACGTTCTTACCACACTCACAGCCTTCACCATCATAACACAGACAACCACAACGACAATACAATTTGCTCTCCCATTACCACAGAAGTCTCCGTAACCACCCCAGCTTTCCCTACAAGCCACCACAACTACTAAGCATACTAGCGACAACCAGCACCTCGACAACCCACTACAATAGCAACTCACCACTGCTATAGAGATCTCGCTGACCACTGCCGCTTTTCCTCCGCACCACCACAAACCCAAACCTTCCCACCCTTTCTACACCACCACCACCACCACCCAATGCAAAGGTAGCTGGTGTAGTCAGGCGAGACACAGCGATAACCAACAAATAAGCAGCCTGACACTGGCATTAGTCGTAGCGTCAGTAGAGCAGCGGGAGCGAGGAGGAGGAGAAGGGGGAGTAGTAAGAGGAGGGCATACCGCCGCCTTTGGCCAGCCGCTGCGAGGCGATGGATGGGGGCAG
>NC_087163.1:8585000-8595000 GCF_035594125.1 Scylla paramamosain
TTGTGTTATTGTTTGACTGCGATTGTTGTTATTTTGCGTCTAATTACGTTTTTTATTTATTTATTTTTTCTTCTCAAACCGCAAGAGACACGCGTTCTTTATTTTCGTGCTTTATTTTATACGGAAAAATCGCTTTACATTTCTGCGGTAATAGTAAAAAAAAAAATGTATCTGTTTATCTGTATTAAATTGCGGTTTCTAGTCAACTCTTTATTTGCGTATTTGTTTGTTTAATTAAAGGGGGAGCGCCCAGGAGAGCAGGACACTGACAGATCCTGCAGAACTTCACGACATGGCGAGGGAGTTGGCAGCGAGCCGAGTGTGTGTGTGTGTGTGTGTGTGTGTGTGTGTGTGTGTGTGTGTGTGTGTGTGTGTGTGTGTGAGAGAGAGAGAGAGAGTGAGAGAGAGAGAGAGAGAGAGAGAGAGAGAGAGAGAGAGAGAGAGAGAGAGAGAGAGAGGAGGAGAGAGAGAGAGAGAGAGAGAGAGATGCAAGCAAACAGACGGAAACAGGTAATATTGCTGGCAAAAAAACATGGAAATGCAAACTAAAACAGAAATGCAGACAGACAGACAATAAAAAGGCGGCAGACAGACAAACATATTTAGACAGACATAAAGAAACAAGCAGGTACACACACACACACACACATATATATATATATATATATATATATATATATATATATATATATATATATATATATATATATATATATATATATATATATATATATATGCAGACAAACAGAAACGACCAGATAAACAGACAGGCAAACAGATAGAAACATAAATTCGAAGCCAGAAACACACACACACACACACACACACACACACACACACACACACCACGGCACGGCACACAGAGGCGGAACTAAGAAAAACAAATGGGAAGGCTGAGCAGAAATCAAGTATGTACACTGCCACTAACAAATGTGAAAGGGCAACACGACTTCCCTGCCGCACCGACGCACCTCAAGCTTGGACAGGTGTGAGAATTACCTCAAGGATAGTGTGCAGGTGTGTTCTGAATCGTTAAGAGGAAAGGTGACGAGTTTCAGAGAGAGAGAGAGAGAGAGAGAGAGAGAGAGAGAGAGAGAGAGAGAGAGAGAGAGAGAGAGAGAGAGAGAGAGAGAGAGAGAGATACAAACGTAAAGATATACAAACTTCAAATTTCCGTGATAACACAGGACAAAAATACAACACGAAACAAATAAAAACAAACTTAGATGACAAACAATTCCTCTTCCCTTCCATTTCCTGCGTGCCTTCCATCCCGCACACTTTATCCTATTAAGCCCCCTGCTCCTCATTCTCCCTCGCGATTGGCTGCCTCTAGATGAAGTCAGAGCCAATCCCATGCGGTGGCAATAAAGTGGCAAACTTGACAATGACTCCCAAGTTACGCGTCGCCCAAATCCTGAGGGAGGCTGCGGGGAGAGGCAGGCACTCAAGCATCGCACACCTGAGCTCCTAGACAGGTGTTCAGATTGCGTTTATTGCATACTAAATTCTCTCCCGTGTCTCGTTTTTTCTCCTCAGCTTTTTTTTTTTTTTATTTCTTCTTCTTCCTCGTAATCTCTGTAATTTCTTATCTTGTTTATATCGCTTATCCTTCTTTATCTGTAGCTGCGTCTTATCCTCCTGTTTGCTTGTAGTTTCTTATATTTTCTGGGCATTTTTCCTTATCTGCGCTTAACTGCAGACCTCTTAAAGCCAAGTGTACGCAGTTCCATATTACACTTTCTTAACATTTTACAGATCTACTGCATTTGCTACAGAAAAAAATTCTGCTCTTATATTAATTTTTTTTCTCCCATCCTCTTCATCCCCCCCCTCTCTCTCTCTCTCTCTCTCTCTCTCTCTCTCTCTCTCTCTCTCGCTTGTCTGGACGGGGACTCGCTGCTGCCTGAAGCTCCTGTTTTCCCAGCTGGACGGGACGTGTGGGTTGTGTTGGGTGACCTTGGCCAAGGCCGCCCGTGTGTGTGTGTGTGTGTGTGTGTGTGTGTGCGCGCGCGGAGGACAGAAGTGGGTGAGAGTGGAAGCAAGGGGAGGGTGGGAGGGGAGGGGAATGAAAAGCGTCGTCTCTGAGAGAGGGGGAGAGTAAAGGGAGGGGGAATGGGACTGGGTGGAAGAGGAGGAGGGTCCTGTGTGTGTGTTGAAGAGAGAGAGAGAGAGAGAGAGAGAGAGAGAGAGAGAGAGAGAGAGAGAGAGAGAGAGAGAGAGAGAGAGAGAGAGAGAGAGAGAGAACGGATGGGAGGGAAGAGGAAGATAACTGTGTTAGAAGAGGAAATTAAACGAAGGAAAGAGGGATGGAAGAGAGAGTCAGAGAAAAAAAGAGGATGAAGATGGGAGGAAGGTAAGATTAAGAGAAAAGTGTGTGTGTGTGTGTGTGTGTGTGTGTGTGTGTGTGTGTGTGTGTGTACGTGGGATGGAAATTAGCTTTTACACGCCACACAGTGCAAGTATATTGTTATTACTATTATCATTATCATTATTATTATTAGTAGTAGTATTAGTATTAGTATTAATATTATTAGCACTATCACTCTTCTTATTATTATCATTATAATGATAATAATAATAATAATAATAATAATAATAATAATAATAATAATAATATTACAATTATTATTATTATTATTATTATTATTATTATTATTATTATTATTATTATTATTATCATTATTGTTATTATTATTATTATTATTATTATTATTATTATTATCATTATTATTATTATTATTATTATTATTAACATTGTTGTTATTGTTGCTGTTGCTGTTGTTGTTGTTTTCATCATCACCATCACCATCTCCATCACAATCATCATCATCATCATCATCATCATTTTTCCAGGCGGTTCCTAAGTGCGCACATGAAAACCTGTGATGTTTTCTGAGGCACCACCATCACCACCGCTTACCCTTCCTGCACCACCACAACCGCCACTGTAATCACCGTCACATTTACCAACACCAGCTCGCGTCACCACCACAACCACTCCTCACACCTGTCCACCGACACCACTTCAACCACGACCCACGCCGCCTCCACCACTTTTATTTGTCGTAATTTGACACCACCACCGCCACCACCACAACCACTACCACCACCACCTCCACCACCACCATCAAGGTTAAGTTACTCATATTGATCCCGAAAAGTAAAAATGGTAATTATTGTAAACTCCATAGCAACACACTCACACACAATCACACACACACACACACACACACACACGCACACACACGCACAGGCGGTAAAATCGTACGAATAAAAAAAATTGTGGCGTTAAAAATAATAAAAAAAAATGTAAATAAAAAATGGACCGAGCGTAAAGGGCGGCGCGTAGAGAGAGAGAGAGAGAGAGAGAGAGAGAGAGAGAGAGAGAGAGAGAGAGAGAGAGAGAGAGAGAGAGAGGGCCAAAGATCAGAGGAGCCTCGGCCACGCCCCAGAAAACCTTGCTGGGCGTCACCTCCATTTCCTCTAAACTTGAAGCATTTATCTTTTCTTCCTCTCCATAATTTTTGAGTCATTTCTTGTCCACATCTCTCTCTCTCTCTCTCTCTCTCTCTCTCTCTCTCTCTCTCTCTCTCTAGTATTTTTTTCTGGAAATGTGAAAGCAAGAAGTAAAAAAAGAAACAAGCGCAGTAATTTAAAGCAAAGGAGAGGATGAAACAAGTTAGCAAATACAGATAAATAATTAAGAAATAAATAAATTAATTAAATGGCTAAATAAATAAATAAATGAATAAATTAACAGTGATGTACGAGGTTAAAAGCAAAATAAGAGGATGAAAAAGAAGAGTATACAAAAAGTAAATAATAAATAGATAGATAAAACTTGTGTATAAATATTTACGAATAAACAAGATGCAGAGAAAACATATAAGGATTCGGACAAAATGTTTTCGAGCAACAATTATCAAGGTGAGTTTGGGAAGGCGTGTAAAAAAAATAAGGGAGAGAGAGAGAGAGAGAGAGAGAGAGAGAGAGAGAGAGAGAGAGAGAGAGAGAGAGAGAGAGAGAGAGAGAGAGAGAGAGAGAGAGAGAGAGAGAGAGAGAGAGAGAGAGAGAAACAGTTGTTGTAAAAAGAACCATGTAAACAAATAATTTATGGAAACAAAACTTGAAAGGTAACTTTAGCAAGAAAAAATAAACAGCCTTGGGGTATAAGTCTGCATAACAAAAAGAGTCAAATTTCTATCTCTTGAGCGGAAAACTGACAAATAAACTCAGGTGTTGCCGAAATGGTGAAATGCAGACAGGTGAGAAGCAAATAGAGGTGAGAGAGAGAGAGAGAGAGAGAGAGAGAGAGAGAGAGAGAGAGAGAGAGAGAGAGAGAGAGAGAGAGAGAGAAATATCAGAAACTAGAAACAACGGCAATGAACGAAAGTGTAAATTCGAGAATGTATACAAACTAAAGAGAAATAGGAAAAAAATGGCAAAAGAAGGCCTATGAAAATTTCAAAGAAAGAAGGAATAAAAGAAAAGAAAGGAAAAAATACTAATAAAATAAAAAATTCTGGATGTAAATAAGTGAAAAAATGAAAATGAGAGAAAAGATCAATAAACGATAAAATCAAACAAGAACATATATGAAAAGAATCGTGACTGTAAACAAAGATAAAGAAATGAAAGTGAAAGGAATAAAAATACTTAATAAAACAGAAAATCCAACACGAAATTAGGCACTTGAAGTTAACCAAGAATAAAAAAAGAGACAAAGAAAGAAAAATAAATAAATAAAAACAGAACAGCAAACAAAAGAACAAAAAAAAGAAAGAAAGAAACGAGACAAAACAAAAGAAAGAGAGAGAAAGAAAAAAAGAAAAAAACTGAACAAAGAGGAAATCTAACACGAAATCGGGCAGGTGGAGGAAGAGAGAGTGGAAATCAAACAGCAATTTACACACAGCACGAAGGGAGAGCAACAGCGCTGCCAATATTGCCCTGTCACAGTCCCGACCATCACTTGCCCTCCCCCTTGTCTGATCCCCGCCTGATTCGTGTCTCCGTGGCGAGGAGAGGAAGTAAAAGGAAGGGAGGGAAAGAGGGAGAGGAGGAATTAAGTGCTGAAATGAAGAAAGAGGGAGAGACAAGGAAAGTATGTGATAGTAGGAGAATATTTATAGAAAGAAGATATGAAAGAAAACTAGGGAAAGAAGAAGAGGAAGAATTAACTGCAGAAATGAAGGAAGAGGGAAAGATGAAGGAAGTGTGTGGTAGTAAGGGAATGTTTATAGAAGTAAGACAATAAAAAAGAAAGGTGGGAAAAGAAAGAGAGAATAAATTAAGTGTTGAAAGGAAGCAAGAGGGAGAGACAAGGAAGGCAGGAGGTGGTGACAGGATATCTAATGAAGAGGAAAAGAAAGGAAAAGAAAATAAAGTGAAACATAAGTAAAAAAAAATGATAGTTTAATGAGAAATCAAAGAAAAAGAAACTGAAGTGAAAGAAAATAAGCACAGGAAATAACAAAAAAGTGGAAAAGATATAAACAAAAACTAGAAAAAACAGGAAATAAATAAAAAAAAGACGGAAAAAAGTCATATAATAAAAGGAAAGAGGAAAAAAATAAAAGAATAAATAAAAGCAAAGACAGGAAAATGAAACCAGGGGGAGGAATAGGAGAGATAGAAAAAAAACGATAAAGGAAGGAAAAATGGAGAAAAGGAAGGAAGAAAAAGAATGCATGAGTGAAAGAAGGAAAGAATGGGTATTGAAAACCCAAGGCAAATAAGTTATGAAGGAAGGAAGAAAGAAAGATATAGAACAAAAAGAGTAAAAGAAGGGAAGACAAGGAGAGAATGGAAGAGAAAAAAGATGAATAGATGAGGAAAGGAGGAAATGGTATGGAAAAAAAATGAAGATGATACAGAAATAAGTGAATGAAAGAAGGATAAAAGAGAAACAAAAGAATATTGAGGAAACAACGACATTGAGTGAATGAAGAAAAAAAAGGATAAGTAAATGACGAAAAAAAGGAAGCAAATGTGTAATGAAAACTCAAGGTATGAAAAAATAAAACCATGAAGTAAGAACATGAAGATGCGAAGGAGTGAGGGAATAATAATGCAAGGTGGAGGAATGAGGTGGGCGAGTTTAAGGCAATATTAATGAAGGGAAACCTGGAGAGAAGAACAAATGAAGGGGATGAAAGGTGATGATGACAGGGGAAGGGGAAAACAGGGGAGAGTGATATGAATGAAGGAGCAGAAAGAGGAGTGATATAGATGAGGAAATGAAAAGAAGGAAGGAGTGGCAGAGACGAAGAAAGGAAGTAACGTAATGAGGGAGGGAAGAAATATGAAGGAAGAAGGTAATCAAGGACACAGGCATGAAAGTGTGAGAGAGAGAGAGAGACAGAGAGAGAGAGAGAGAGAGAGAGAGAGAGAGAGAGAGAGAGAGAGAGAGAGAGAGAGAGAGTATAGATGAAGAAGTTTAGGAAAAAAATGTGGAGAAACAACACGTAAAAGAGGAGGTATTGACATGAAAAATGCAGAAAAAGAAAAGTAAAAAGGGAACAAGATGAAACTACAAGAAATAAACAACACCAATGATATTTCAATGACAACTCAAAATGAAAAATGAAAAAAAAATAATAAAGACAAAACTCAAAAAAGACGCAGAAAGAAAAGAGAAGAAGAAAGACACATTTAGAGGAAGACGATAGATATTGAGCGAAAAGAAGGAGGAAAAGATAGAACTGGAAAACAAACCGATAAATCAAGGCGAAGACAGGAAGATGAAACTGGGCGGAGGAAGTGAAAAGGAGGGAACGAAGAAGAAAGACGGTGGAGGGAAAAGCTCTGGAGAGAATGAAGGCAGAAGAGGATGGACGAAAGAAACGAGGGAAAAACGAAAAGAATGGGCAGTGGAAATTCAGTGTACAAAATAAATGAAAGAAGAATGAAAGGAACGAAGGAAGGAAGAAAGGAAAGGAAAGAGGGAGGAAGAGAGGAACGTACAGAGTGATCAAGGTACGGAAGGAGAGAGACAGAGAGAAAGAGAGAGAAAAAGGAGAGATGAAGAGAACGAGTGGGAGATGAGGCGGTTGTAGTCACTAAAGAGTGCCGCTGATAACATCTTAAGGGTGTCGGCGGGGTGGCTATACAAAGACCCCTCACCTGCTGCTTCTCTGCCCCTAACCCCTCACCCATATCCTCCTTTCCCCCTTCCCTCTTACCTCCTCCTCTTCTACCATCTTGCCCTTCCATTATTCCTTGTACCAACTCTGCACTCTCCCCTTAGGCTGTTACCCTCTCTGTCTCTCTGTCTCTCCTCTTCCTATAAGTCTCTTCTCAGTTAAGGATTTTTTATCGTCTTCCTATTCAGAACCGTCTCATAATTTCATCACTCTTGTATTCACCCTTGCATGTATTTCCTGCCACCCTGTTCCTTGTCTTTCCTCTTCTGCTAACCTGCTTCTCATTATACCATCCCTATCCTCCTCCTCCTCCTCCTCTTTCTACCCTGTCACTTTTTTTGCCAACTTGGTCGTCTCTCCTCCTCCTCCTCCTCCTCCTCCTTCTTATCCTACTCTCCCTCACTTCGTTTCCTCCCTCTCACCTGCCTTTACTGTCCACTGGCTCTCAACCTTCTTCCAGCCAGCCAGTCACTCGATCACATACAAACCCTTAGAACTTGCATGTGTCTCCTTCACGCTGTTCTCTTGTTTCTTGACCACACACACACACACACACACACACACACACACACACACACACACACACACACAAACACAAACACATACACACTTTCTCAACTCGTCACACACAGTCAGGTGAATACATTACCATCAACAGGAATAGCGAAAAAAGATAAAAGAAAACGAATGCATACTACGCTCGCTCATCCCCAGCAGCATTCCCCGGCCGCCAGGTGTACGCTGATTGGCTGCAACGTGTCAATCCCTCCAATCAGCTCCTCGTAATTCCGCTGTTGACGAGGTGCTACATCATTGCCTGCATTAATGACCGCTCGGCTCAGCACTTGAAATCTAGAGAGAGGAAGAGGAGGAGGAGGGGGAAAAGGAGGAGGAGGAGGAGGAAGAGGAGGAAGAGAAGGAACTGCCGGTGCCTCTGATCTCCCAAAATGCCCCGCGGCCAATCAGGTGGACGATTAGAAGATTGTTATCTAATAATCAACTTAGCTGGTTGCACGATTGGTGTGTGTGTGTGTGTGTGTGTGTGTGTGTGTGTGTGTGTGTGTGTGTGTGTGTGTGTGTGTGTGTGTGTGTGTGTGTGTGTAAGAGAGAGAGAGAGAGAGAGAGAGAGAGAGAGAGAGAGAGAGAGAGAGAGAGAGAGAGAGAGAGAGAGAGAGAGAGAGAGAGAGAGAGAGAGAGAGAGCACTAATAGCTTCGAGTGTTGCTTGTGGTGGAGGAATGGAAAATAGGGATGGACGGACGAAGGAGAGAGGGAGGGAGGGAGGGAGTGATGGAGGGAAAAAGGGGAGAGAAGAGTAACGAGACAGTAAGAGGAAGAGAGCGAGAGGTATAAGAGAGTATTCAAGCACGTTTACAGAAGCGAAACTAAAATAAATTATCTATGAAAAATTATGATAATAACAACAACAACAATAACAACAACGAGAGAGAGAGAGAGAGAGAGAGAGAGAGAGAGAGAGAGAGAGAGAGAGAGAGAGAGAGAGAGAGAGAGAGAGAGAGAGAGAGAGAGAGTTAATAAAATAAGAGGAAGAAACGAAAATACCAGAAAATACCAGTTTCTCTTTTACACAGAAGCATGTACACACACACACACACACACACACACACACACACACACACACACACACACACACACACACACACACACACACACATTTACATTTTTTTGCAACTCTAGATAACAATAATAAGGTTGGCTTGCTGAGTGATACACACCTTTACTAATTAAATATTCATGAAGTTAATCCAGGTAAGTGGAGCCAGGTGGACAGGTGATTGCTCAGGTATGTGTCTTTGGCGTATTTAAAAAAAAATAAAATCAATCTCTTAGTTTAATCGTTGTAGCGTAATGAACACTCTAAAAGAAGTTAAAACACTCAAATGGTATATATATATATATATATATATATATATATATATATATATATATATATATATATATATATATATATATATATATATATATATATATATATATATATATATATACATTTTTTTTTTTAGTTCAGTATGGTGGTTGGGTGTGTGTGTGTGTCAGTGTGTGTGTGTGTGTGTGTGTGTGTGTGTGTGTGTGTGTGTGTGTGTGTGTGTGTGTGTGTGTGTGCACGCACGTGTGTGTTACTGGGTTTCACTCAGCCATCATGCTATTTAGACGCTTTATGTTCTTTGGTATGAACTGTGACTTAGTGAGTGAAGTGTGGGGAGTGACAGAGAGTCTGGGAGAGTGAGATTGTCAGAGGCAGAGGGAAGGGTGTGACGGAAAGAGTGTGAATGTGAGCAGCAAGTGAACTAAAGATAACGGTTGGCGGGACGGGACAGGTGAGGCAGGTATCAAGAGGTGCCCAGGTAACCAGTCTTGGGTTACTTGAAATTAGTAACCTTGAGTACCAGTGAAGGACAACATGATTCCTTCTCTCTCTCTCTCTCTCTCTCTCTCTCTCTCATTGTGTGTGTGTGTGTGTGTGTGTGTGTGTGTGTGTGTGTGTGTGGTGGGGGAGGGGACGTTTTGCGTTTGCGCGCGTGCGTGCTCTACACTTAACACATGCGAATTCCTTTTGATATTCTTAGCATGGAAACGATAACTGACATAAGCGTGCGTGCATGTAACATCTCTACACACACACACACACACACACATGCCTCGAGAGGGAAGTCCACACGGCAGTATAGCTCATAAGTGGCAGTACCGGGGTTTACCACACTGTCCACTACCCGGTGTATGCAGTGGACTGACCCCGCTATGGCGACCCCAACACCTGGGCCGCGCCACCTGTCCGCCTCCCGAGACGCGGGCCGCACTGCATCACCTGGCGGCAGTGTCCGGCGGGCCGGCG
>NC_087163.1:8600000-8605000 GCF_035594125.1 Scylla paramamosain
AATAGTGTTTCCGAAAGAACGGAGAGGAAAAAAAGGGAAAAGGAAATGGACACAACCCATTCACTACTATACACAATTTCAAAATTTCATAAAATGATAGTTATTCAAAATTAAGACAAATATACACAAATATAGAAGACTGACTGGAAATTATTTTTAACTGATTGATCATAAAAAAAAAAAAAAAAATATTGACCAGAACTTAATGAAATATTCGTACCTTATTCAGCATATAATAAAACTGATGCTGTGGTAATAAAAGGGTTAAGAGCTTCCAACCCTCCAACCCTTCGACCCTCCAGCCTGCCAGCCACCCATCCACCTCCTCCTCGCATCCCAGGACAAGAAACCTCCCCGTCCCTCAGCGCTCATTTGGTGAAAGAATTATAATCCTCGCAGCTTCCTCGGCGCAGAACCTGTTAGCGGGAACCTCAGTGGAGCGTTACTTGGCTGGTCGTCCCTCACGCCGCCTCCTCGCCTTACGTTCGCTGAATTCTAAACTGCAGGCGTTGTTAATTTCTGTACTCGCTCTTTACGCTAATGTTATGATGGTGCAAGTTTCTTATCTGCGTCTTGCTTCTTATCAGATTTCTTTGAGGATTTTCTTTATTTTTTTTTTCATGCTACCGATACTGGTCCTATTATATATTACAGCTACTACTACTATTATTACTATTGCTGCGAGTCACAACATTATTAGTCGTCCCAGCTACTCCAGGTTACAGTATCTATCCCAACCCTTACCTAACCTACAGTAATCAAGCTTCACATAACCTATCCCCCCTCCAGTAAAAAGTTAGTAAGCTACTACCCACCACCACTACCACTAATTACTAATGTTACTGCCCATTTTCTCCAGCTGGTGTCACGCTTTCCATTTGTAAAGTTGCTGCGTTGACTCGTGCACTTTACTGTACGAACTTTTCCTGACGGCGGTGTATTTTACCTTCTGGTGTGTGGCACGTCCCTGGTTCGCTTCCTCCTGGTTCGCCTCATGGTTCTCCTCTTCCTTCTTCTCCTCCTTCTCCTCCCTGCGGTTCTCTGCTCTCTGCGGCACTTCTTCCCTCCCGGCCACGTTCTGCCATTACTATTCTTCTGGCAGACACCACGTTTATTGAGGCCCAGCGGTTTCCAGGGGTTCACAGCTTCACCCGGACACAATAAACTTCGTCGCTAAGTTTCCACACTCAAGCTTCACGGCAACGGTTCGGTCGTGAGGCTCGTGGGGTTCATTTTGTTACTCGAGTCGCGTCTCGGATCATTTTCGTGTGTTCGCTCACTCGCCTGTTTTCTTTCTTCATCACTTCCTTCTTCGTCTCGTCAGATTGAGTGATTATATTTTATGATAGCTTAATTATCTTCATCTACCTCCGTATTTTTTTTCTGTATTTTTTTTTCACCATACCTTTGTCGTGTGTGTGTGTGTGTGTGTGTGTGTGTGTGTGTGTGTGTATACGAGACTGTGTCAAACCCTTAATGTCCCGTCTTTTAAAACCAAATTATCATATTTTATTTAAATTTATGTATACCGTTTGTACATACTGCTTCCTCTGATAGTGTGTGTGTGTGTGTGTGTGTGTCAGACCTGGAAGCGTGGCCAACGTGTGGGAATGTACAGGCTGAAGCAAGGCCTGAACACTCGCCAAAGCCTCCAGCTCAGCCTATCACCGCAGCCTGTACAGGAGGAGGAGGAGGAGGAGGAGGAGGAGAAGCCTCACCACACACGGCTCACTCCAAGCTTAGAGACTCGCCTGCTGGAAAATCAACACTGGAAACAAAAAAAATCACGCTCAGTCGGCATTAGTTCCCCACAACGTCGGGACAATCATTGGGGCGCAGCGAAGGTTGGTCGATAGAGGAGGACTCGGCTGAAAGGGTTTGATAAATAATTCCCTTTTAACTTTGGAATAAAATGTGGAAAACCTAAATGTGAGAGAGATGAAGGCCCTTTATTTTCCGCCGAGTTTTAAAGGCTCGTCCCCGTGAAATGTTTATAATGCACGAGAAGGAGTAGGAGAAGGAGGAGGTGGAGGAGGAGGTGGAGGAGGTGGAGGAGGAGGTGGAGGTGGAGGGGGAGGAGGAGGAGGAGGAGGAGGAGGAGGAGGAGGAGGAGGAAGAGGAGGAGGAGAAGTGTACGTAGAGCCTGATCCGCCACCCTGGAGAGGAGGAGAAAGAGGGGGAAGAGGGGGAAGAGGGGGAGGAGGAGGAAGGAACGAAGACGTGAGTGTGGCAGCAGGAGAAGGAGGAGGAAGAGGAGGAGGAGAAGGAGGAGTATACGTAGAGAATGATCCGCCACCCCGGAGAGGAGGAGGAGGAGGAAGAGGAGGAAGAGGAGGAGGAGGAGGAGGAAAGACGTGAGGTGGGACAGTGCTTTCTCTCCAGCCTTGTGTTAGGGCGGTGACGTGCCCCCAAGGCCAGCGTGGTGCATTGCTGGGCTGGCAGAGGCTTTGTCGGCTCTTATTGTTATTTTTGGCAACAATGAGAACAATTTATCTTGTACGTGTGTGTGTGTGTGTGTGTGTGTATGTGTGTGTGTGTGTGCTCGCATCTCGAAGGCATCCAGTGAACTGCAAGTATTCGCCCGCGGCCCAAACACAGACGTAATGTGTATTTTATGTACATAGCAGCGCGTAGAGAACGGCGGTGTATACATGAATATTAACGTTCCCCTGAATCGAGTTTATGGATCGAGCCTAAGAAGAAGAATGGAGGTCGTGGAAGGAAGCGGAGGAAGCCAGCCAGGATGCGATACCAAGGAGGAAGGTAAAGTTTTGCTAGTGTTAGTTGTGTTCAGTTAACGTTCTGCCAAGACCTGACGTTAATGATAAAGTCCCGAGGCAATGGGTGTTGTTCAGATGGAAACTTCACATGCCCTTGGGTCCCCCGGGTCTTCACTCGTGCTGGCAAAGAGGCGAGGCAGCGGCTTCTCAAAAGTCCTAAGTTTTTAAAAAGTTAATTATCTACACCGAAGTTCTTGGATGCGGCAAGTGTGTGTGTGTGTGTGTGTGTGTGTGTGTGTGTGTGTGTGTGCGTGCGTTTGTTCACCTGTCTCCCACATATGCACCTGTTCCCCGCTCACCTGGCTGCTCTCACACCCGGATTTCTGTCACTCCCTCAGCTCTTCTTCCTGCCGGTCTCCATTCCTCCCTCTTCCCTCCCTGCTTCCCCCCCTCTCTCTCTCTCTCTCTCTCTCTCTCTCTCTCTCTCTCTCTCTCTCTCTCTCTCTCTCTCTCTCTCTCGCTGATCTAATATTGCGTGCATTCACAGTGGAATCCGCCCACCCATTTCTGTTTGAGTTAGACATTAAACATTCAAACATTACAGTTGGAAAGTACAAGTTCAGCATCAAAGTCAGGATTACATATATTAACATGTTCCAAATTCCACGTGAAATGGTGTAATTAAATTGCCTTTGATTAATTATTATCTTGATTAATTATTTAGTAACGTAACTTTATATATATATATATATATATATATATATATATATATATATATATATATATATATATATATATATATATATATATATATATATATATATATATATATATATATACATATATATATATATATATATATATATATATATATATATATATATATATATATATATATATATATATATATATATATATATTCAACGGTTCTAGGACAACTGAACCAGTGACAACTGAACCAGTGACAACTGAACCAGTGACAACTGAACAAGTGGACGACTGAACCAGTGGACAATTGAACCAGTGACAACTGAACCTGTGGACGACTGAACCAGTGGACGACTGAACCAGTGGGCAATTGAACCAGTGACAACTGAACCTGTGGTCGACTGAACCAGTGGGCAATTGAACCAGTAAAAACTGCACCAGTCGACAAGTGACAATGAAACCAGAAAAAAATGGTAACAAAAGCATATTAAAATTCATTCATTAAGAAAGATTTACCTATGCATCATGAACTAGTGGCGATACTATGGTTCAGTAGTTTTTAGAATCATTCATGTAGTAAAAATATAAACCAACTGATATAATCACATATAGTGCACTACAGTGTCCCCTATTTACACGACCTGCATATTAGCTACTGCTCGCAAATACAGGAGCTTATCTACTTCAGCTCTATACATCTTAATTTTAGTGGCGAGTCGCTGCGCGAGTTTGATGTACTTGTTAGTGGGTGCATCGCGCCGATGTACTAACGCATTCTGGTGCACTAGACGCTGGACAGCGATGTCCCGAGCGATGCCCTTCAGAAACTTCCACATGGTTGGGTGCGCACACATGTACACTGATTTCAGGGCATTGTGGAACCCTTCACAACAATTTGTGGTTTTTGGAGCACATTCTTCTGCGTCCTCGAAGTGGTTCCAAAGTTTGATAGGGAAACGGGGATCCCTTCGACGTCCACCAATTTGCATGCCTCGAATGTAATTGGACTCAAAATATGCCACCACTTCTTCGACTTCTGGCTCCTGAGGAAGGGTAAGGACAAGTTCTTCAAAAACTGTTATGACATCATCTTCAGGCACAAATGCCAAAGCCGGTAGACACTTCATGAGCACTGAAAAGTCTCTGTCATTTTCATATCTAGCCTTTAGACCAACACTGGCAATTTTTCGTATGACGCACTGACTGAGATGAAAAAAACAGCCGGAGGTGGAGGCGGAGGGGAATTTTTTTCTAAAGGCGTTGATGGCCGCAGTTTCAAAATCTGTGAGGACTTTTTCAGGCTGTAGACCAGGCATAACCGAGAGAAGTATGTCAATCATCCTTTCGTACGTGGCTTGGGCTTTGTTAGGAAGAAGAAAGTAAATACATGGAGGGTAGTTGCTGCCGACTTTGGCGTGTATGGTATAAAGTTGATAGAACAAAATGGGTGTAGTTTCAAATGTACCATCGCACATCCAAAGCTTACTGTTGCCACTGAGATTAGTGACAATGTTGATATCACCCATGCAGATTATGCGGTCAACATCATCCACTCCAGAATCATGCAGAATT
>NC_087163.1:8617500-8622500 GCF_035594125.1 Scylla paramamosain
TCATTGGTTCGTATTCTTGAACGTTTCACCGCCTGATCTTAACTTTTTTTTTTTTTTTACGGGCTGTATTGTAAGTTGTTGGAGTTTTTAAGGGTGTTTTCATGACTTTGGTGATAGTTATAAAAAAAAGATTCCATTATTGAAAAAGAAACATGGGAAGTTGATCGATCATCTCTGCAGCCTTTGAAAAACAGCCCTGATGACGGAAAAGGTTTCAGAATACGACCGATAGACACAATGCAAATAAACAATATTCTAAACAAGAGACAAAAATACGAAAATCATGTGAAGGTATGAAGTTGTGAGCCAAGTGTGTGACTTAATGATTGTGTGTGTGTGTGTGTGTGTGTGTGTGTGTGTGTGTGTGTGTGTGTGTGTGTGTGTGTAGTGGAATGTTTGGCAAGTGGAAAGGCTCTATAAAAGGATAATTGTGTGGAAGAATACTCGTAGCTGTGTGAGAGAAAACGTATCGTGGTACCATGTCTTTGTGTGTCTGTTAGGTGTTAGAGTGAACACATAGATGAATATGTAGTAGACTGGCTTTGCGGAGGAATATCTGCTGTGAAATGTTTGTAGAACTGCTGAGAGAATGACTTTTCTAGCATTCCTACACCACGATCCACCAGAAAAGCCTGACACTATTTCGTGGTCGAACAGAAACAAAGTGAAAGACGGTAATTTAAAAGATTTCTCGCACCAAGTTATGTCTGAAGGCACCATAATCTTGTACCCCCCTCTTCCTCCCCCCCTTTCTCCTTACTCTCTCCACGCCCCCCACGTCCCTTTCCCTCCCTGACCTGACCCTCGTACTTTCCCACCACCAGGTTGCCGCCTCCACGGGTATCCAGCGCCATTAGACTTTCTCCTCGTGGCTTTCACTGAAATGAAAGCAGAGTCACAGAGGTCACCGATTAATACTTATTTTGGCATTTTAACAAAGTGATTAAAGGCCCTGGGGAGGGGCGGCTCGTTTCATATGTAGGGAGGGCACGGCGTCCTCCCTTAACGTGAAAACTTCCCCTACCTCCCCTCCCTCTGGCCATTTGTGTGCAAAGGACTTAATTACAGCAAAGGAAAAGTGCGTGCGTGACGTGATAAATTTAGGTGTTGTGATGTGCAGGGAAATGTGTCCTCCAGCCCTCCCTGGGTGAAGACTTGCAGCGTGTCGGGATGGTGAGAGACTGGAAGTGAAGATTGACATGGATGATGAATTTACAGTTAATCTTCCGAATTTTTTGACTGGTGTTGAGATGATGGTAGGTTTTGCGGTCACATGGTGCTCGTGAGGCAGCGACGTGTTGATGTTGACTCAGGAGTGACTCGTGACCCCATCATGACTGGCGCTGGAGAAGACACCGTCAGCACCAGCCTTAGCACTCCTAAGCCCCACCAACAACAGCACCACCACCACCACCTCTCTCTCAAGTCCCTCAGGGCCTCTACTGCATACATCCCGGCAAAGAACGACTTCAGTTATGTCCCCCGCACTGCTGGAGACACGCCCCCAAAACAGGGTGGCAGTAAAGGGAGCCGCCGTCAAGAGCAAGCCCCCTTGGAACGCTCTGGGAGGCAAAGAGGAAAGGAAGCTTCGAAGGCGTTACGACGAAAACATAGCAACGTGGTCAGGTCCTACTCCTGTGAGTGTGTACGAGGAAGGGGGGAGGAGGAGGAAGATGAGGAGGAGGAGGAGGAGAAGGTGGCGGGTCCTCAAGGCGATGCTGGCGGCGCGGGGCTCAGTATTCCCGCCGCCCCTGGAGCGGACGGACGTGTGTGTTCAAAGGGTAGCAGTGCACCGCGCTCCAACTCGCTTCCACAACAGTGCACCCACACCACACCCCAGCACTGCCACGGCGGGAACCACAGCTGCGGGAGTCCCGTGCACACGGGCCTGCATGTCAACCTGAGGGAGTGTGGATTATTCTGCGACGAGAAACAGAAAGTGCAACGTGTGGTAAAAGTGGGTGGAGGAGAGATACAAGTAGAGGTGATAAGTAGTGAACTTGTGGTGAAGAGAGAGCCGCGGGAGAATAGTGGTGACGGGAGTGTGGTGAGTGGTGCTGATACTACTGACGAGAAACCCACCAAGAAAAAGAGGAAGTTTATCATTATCCTCAAAGGCTTGCTAAGTAAATCAAAGCGCAGTGAGAAAAAGAAGTGTGTCGAAGGTGAGAGTGGGAGGGCGAGTGTCGGCGCCGGGAAGAGTGAAGCGGTAACTCACACCAACGGTAAGAATAATAACAAACGTGACGTTAAGTGTGGCGGCGGTGACGGGAGGGGCGAGGCCAACAGCGGTGCTGAGCGGGAGGCGAGGCGGTGGGGTGGAGGCCAGGCGGGACGCGGAGAGACACGCCTCGACGCTGCCCGCAAGCAGCAGACTCCTCTAAGCTGTAGCAGGAAGACCGCTGCCTGTAGCAACGAGGGGGACTGTGATTACCCTAGGACAGGAAATCTTGACGGAAGACCCCCGAGGTCTTCGTCAAGTAGTGCTAACAGTACTTCCAGGTGCGAGGCCAATGATAATACAAGGAGCGGGGGGAGCACAGAGGGAGGCTGGGAGAACAGCGCGGCCTGCCTGGGGACACGGGAGCAGCTGACTCTACTCTACCACGCAGCCCTTACCCGCTACTCCCACGTAGAAAACGGGTGGCGGGAAGACACACGTGAGAGAAGGCCGTCCAGCACCGGCCGAGAGCAGGACTGTGCAACTAAAGAAGGGTCGAGGGACGCCTTCAGTGATGAGTCCCGAAAAGAATGTCCAGAGTCTTCTCCAGATGCGCAGGTAACATCATCCTGTGAGCGGGAGGAACTCCATCATCCACAACACTCCACTACCTTCACCTGTGAAGGTCAGAGTCTTATCAACCCCTCCATCTTCTCTAGTGACGCTTCTGAGCCTTCCCTAGAGACTCACTCCCCTGCGGACCAAGAAGGCATTTCTCATTCTCCCAGCGAAGCCTCAGAGTCATTTACTGCAGGCGAACAAAGCGAGGAGTGTTCAGCAATCACAAGTGACCCTCCAGGTGATAGTGTTTGCCATCAGAGTGAAAACTGCCACCAAAACGTAAAACTTGAGTATAGTGTTTCGCCCGAGGCATCGCCTAGCCAGGAGGACGACACACCTGGTCGTGAGGCAATCAGCCCTCAGGGGCCAGACACAAGCCCCGTACATCCGCTGCTTAGCTCGGCTGGGGCGGCCTCAGACACCGCGTGTAAAGCAGTCAGCAAACGTGACTGTGCCGCCTCCGCACTCACCACCCCCCATTATGATGCTGCTGACGGTGTGTTGAATGATGATGATGAACTCAATAGTGATGACAGTGAGGAGGAATGTTCTGGATCAAGTGTGAGGCTCAGTTGCCTTCCCGCTGTCCCCCCTTACGAGGAAAGGAGTGAGCCTGCGGAAGGCGGTCAGAGTGACTCAGAAAGTGATGCAGACAACAGTGAGTCAGACAGTGACAGCAGTGTTGACTACGACATTCCTCCGGTCGATGACAGGATTTACGACCCGCAGTTTGATCCTTACTTCTACCAAGGCAGCATATCTCTGGATGACGTACCGGACGACCAACCCATAGACTACCCGTGTCCTTACGACATCAATGGTGACTATCTGGGAGCCAGACAATTCACTCCGCACTTCTCTTATTTGGACCATTGGAGCGGTTCCGTCGTCACCGCCCCGGGGGATTTGTACCGCAGCCAGAGCCAGCCCGAAGCTGTCACCCAGGACCAACCACTCGACGGTGACGCCCCGCTACACGTCTTCCTCAGTCAGCCCATCCCCACCCAGGCCCTTCCCGGTTTCTCCCTCGAGAACAGTCTCTTACGACCCAGGAAACAGGGCCAGTTTAGCTCTTTGTGCAGCTTTGGCGGGTCGCAGCTGTACACCATCACCGAGGAGGTTGAGTACGACGATACCTATGACGATTTCTACTCTAGAAGGAACTACTCTGAGTCTAATTTGTACTTTAAGGGCGCCGAGGATCTGCTCCCCGATCCTCATTTCATAAGGGCAGACCTTTACTACGGGGACACAGACTCTGACGCTACTGTTCACAGTGAATCATCAGACGAGCGAGATTCAACGGAAACACTTGATCAAGACACACAGTCTTGGGAAATACTTGAGCCAGACCAATCATTGCACACTTCTCAGCTTAATCTGGCAGATTCCATCGTTCTTGAAGCAGTGGCCGAGAGGGATTCTTCAGAAGAGTTAGTCGCCGTCGAGAGGGAAAAGCTGGACGGGGACAGCGGGACGCGCGAGAATTCACCGCAGCCCGGGAGTGAGTGTCCCGGCACCGAGTATCCCGATGAGTTCTTCTTGTTTTGCTCCGAGGCGGAGGTCACCGGGGTGGACGTGATGGAGAGTGTGGACGTGCTGCCTTACAACAATAGTAAAGGAGATTTTACATACTTCAAAGTGGAAAATAAAACTACAGATAGAAACAGTCCTGTCGACCACGACTTCCTTCTGGAGAGTTACAGCTGCAGGACAACAATGAGTAGCAGGGACTCCACATCCACTACTGGCCTGGACCTCCACAATGCCTGGCAGGTTGGGCTTAACGGCACCCCCGACCCCAGGAAGGGACCGTCCTCACACGTGTACCAAAACATCCCTCTTAACCGCCGCATTTCAAAGTCTAATCCAGATTTGGCTCTAGGTGATGACGAGGTTGATCAAGGCCGAGTCATGACCCGGCCCATCTACCAGAACGTGCCAGTACCGGCCAAGAGGCACCACACGCCGGGTAGGGATTCTGGCAGGGGACTGGACAATCTGCGCTCCCGTGACAGCAACAGTAACTACTATGATGACTGGACGAGAGGCTCGGGGCCGCAGGTCACGTCTCCGTACATGAATGTGCCCCACAACGGACACGGGAGTGACAACTCGCTACACAACCTGAATTCCTTCAGGTCCTCGAGTTCACTGTCGAGCTCCCTGAGTGACGGTCTGGACCGTGTGGTGTCCAATGGTCACAGTGAGGAGCAGC
>NC_087163.1:8627500-8642500 GCF_035594125.1 Scylla paramamosain
GGTTGAAGGGGAGAAGCGATAACTAATTCCGTCATTTCTAATTCCTTCTTGCTCCTCATAGCTTTTTTTTTCTCTCCTCCGTCCTCTTCTTTCCCCCTTTATTACTCTCGTCTTTCCATTCTTCCTCCTTTTTCTCTTTCGTCTGGTTATTACAATTTCCTTGGTTTCCCCTTCGTTCTCTGGTCTCCTTCCACTGATACTGTCCCTCTCTCTCTCTCTCTCTCTCTCTCTCTCTCTCTCTCTCTCTCTCTCTCTCTCTCTCTCTCTCTCTGGTTAGCAATAGTAACAATGTGTCTTTGTGAGGGAGTTTAGACTGTCAAGGCAGCCTATTACCCTTTAACCTACCACGCGCGGAGGGGGGAGAGGCAAGCTGGAGGCGTAGGGGGGGGGGGAGAAGAGGAGTAGAGGCCTAAAAGAGGAATGGGGGGGACTTAAGGGAATGGTTGGGGGAGAGGGGAGATTACGAGCGGTGAAGTTAAGGGGTAGGGATATGTAACTGTAAAAAGGGGAGAGGATGAATTGAATGGGAGGGAGAGAGAATGAAATAGAGGGGGGGGAAAGGAAAGAGAGGAGATGGAAGTGGGATGGAAAAACAGAAGATTGAAGGGGAAGGAAAGAGAGGAGATAGAAGGGAAAGGTAAAGGAAGATGAGATAGAACGGGGAAAAAGAAAGAAATAAGGCATAAGAGAAAACTGGGGAGGATGAAATGAAGGATGAATACGGATAAGGAGAGTGAAGGAAGAAAGGATGAGATGGAAAGTAGAGGAAGGAGACAGTGAGATAAAAGAGGCAATGGAAAAGGATGAGACGGAAAGGGAATAGGGGAATAAAGAGGTAAATGTGAGAGGAAGCCACGGAGGAAACTGAAAGTGAGAGTCGTGAAGGGAGCAGAAGGTGCGGAGATGAGGAGGGAAGAAACGAGGAGAGAGGGAGGGAGGGAGGGAGGGAGGGAGGGAGGAAAGAAGGTTAGGAGGCGTAAATATGAGCCGCGAGGAAACACTGGAGGTGAAAGGAAACAGCTGATGGAGAAGAAATGCGAGAATGATGCAGGAAAATATGAAAATCAGAAGAGAGGAAAAGAGAAAAAAATGATAAATCGCAAAAATACATATATGCATAATTAGCGCCAAGACACATCCTGGAGCAAAACATAATATACACACGGGGATAAAACCATTAATCCAGGAGCAAAATACTACTAATTAGCTGCTGCCTCACCTGTCACTCATTAGCAAGGTAAGGTCGCCCGTCACTCCTGATCAAAGCACCTTAGTGACGGGGAGGTGTGACAGGGGATGCGTGGTGGGGTGACGCACACTGTGAGACACGCAGGGTGACGCATGCTGTGTCGTAACGCAGGCAGTGTTACACTCTTGTGATTTTCTTGCCTAATGGTAACGCTTGGTGATATTATTATTATTGTTGTTGTTGTTGTTATTAACATTAATTATTATTATTATTACTATTATTATTATTATTATTATTATTATTATTATTATCATTATTATTATTATCGTTATCATCCTGTTTGATGTTATTATTATCGTTGTTGTTGTTATTGTTGTTGTTGTACATGCAGCAGCAGCAACAACAAGAATAGTAACAGCAGCAGCAACAACAACAGTAGCAACAACAGCAGTAGTAGCAGTAGTATTAGTAGTAGCAGTAGTAGTAGTAGTAGTAGTAGTAGTAGTAGTAGTAGTAGTAGAAGTAGAACTAGTATTAGTAGTAGTAGTAATAGTAGTGGTAGTACAGTAGTAGTAGTATAGCAGCAGTAGTAGTAGTAGCAGCAGTAGTAGTAGTAGTAGTAGTAGTAGTAGTAGTAGTAGTAGTAGTAGTAGTAGTAGAAGTAGAAGTAGTAATATAGCAACAACAGTAACAGCAGCAGCAGCAGCAGCAGCAGCAGCAGCAGCAGCAGCAGCAGTAGCATCAGCAGTAGTAGTAGTAGTAGTAGTAGTAGTAGTAGTAGTAGCAACAGCAGCAGCAGCATCAGCAGTACCAGCAACAACAACAACAACAGCAGCAACAACTGTATGCAGTAATGAAAGTAAAATCAGCGGTAGTGGTGATGATAGTAGTAGCAGTTGTTGTAGGTAGTGAAAGGAAGACAGACATGACCTAGCATTTCAAAACTGGGTCACACTCAGTCTTGACAAGTTTCCCCACACCCAGTGACTCGTAAAGGGGATTGAGGTGGTGGTGGTGCTGGTGGTGCTGGTGGTGCTGGTAGTTGAGTGGCAGACATGAAAGTGGGGTGGGGGGGAATAGCAAAGGGCAGGAAGAGGAAGAGCTAAATTGAAGTGGATGGGCAAAAGGGACGTGGGGAGTTAGATGGAAAAGCGAAAAGCGAAATGTGGTGTGTGGAAATGGGTGGATGAAATGGGTGTGGATAAGTGGATGAAATGGGCGAGGCTCCTTGTTGTGGTGAAACAAGTATGGAGAAACGGAGGAGAAAAATTTAGGGAGGGGAGAAAGGGAGGAAGTGAGACAAAAAAAATATATATATATATAAATAAATAAATAAATAAATAAATAATAAAAAAATAAAAACAAAGATGGAAGGAATAAAAAAAATGGAGGACGTAGGGATGCAGAAACAAAAGAGGGGAGAGAAAAGGAAAGAGGGAGAAGAAAGAATGAGACAGAAATAAAGGTAGGGTGAGGGAAAACGACGGGGTGTGAAAGGAGAACAGAAGCGAAGGGAAGAAGATAGGTAAAATAAAGAAGAGAGGAGAGAGAGAGAGAGAGAGAGGAGGAGAGAGAGAGAGAGAGAGAGAGAGAGAGAGAGAGAGAGAGAGAGAGAGAGAGAGAGAGATAAGGTCATATATTTCCTCATTCTCTCTTATCTTAAAAGTTCACCTAAGCGTGCGTGCGTATACAGGAAGCAGGTAATATATATGAAAGGCGATATATATTTTACCTGTGTCTTAAAGGTTGCGATGACTGGCCGGGTGTTGGGGAGAACGTTTTTAATTCCGTCAGGCAGATAAGGCGTAAACGTGCGTGGTGTGCTGGCAACAATGAAAAAAAAAAAAACCCCTACGTACCCGTTTTTGTATGAGTCAATTACTGTGGTTATCTGCGGAATTTCTCTCTCTCTCTCTCTCTCTCTCTCTCTCTCTCTCTCTCTCTCTCTCTCTCTCTCTCTCTCTCTCTCTCCTTCTCTCTCTCTCTCTCTTTCTCTTGCAGTGACGCATTGCAAATATAATCACTCATGCATATTTTTCATCTTTATAGAAGTAGTATGAGAGGAAGGAGGAGGAGGAGGAGGAGGAGGAGGAGGAGGAGGAGGAGGAGGAGGAGGAGGAGGAAGCTGAGGAATGTTGGGGGTAAGGGTGAGGGAGGGCAAAGTTTCTCTTGACCTATTGTTCCACTGCACATGCTCCTCCTCCTCCTCCTCCTCGTCCTCGTCCTCCTCCTCCTCCTCCTACTCCTCCTTCTCTTTTATGCACTTAAGCTATTATCTCTTTTATTATACCCACCTCCATATATTTTCTTCAGCCTTCCTTCTCTCACAGTGTCATATATTTGACATCCTTCTTACTCTCTCCCTGTGTCCTCCTTTTCCTTAACGCTCCTTCCTTCACACCTATTCTCCACTCTCTCTCTCTCTCTCTCTCTCTCTCTCTCTCTCTCTCTCTCTCTCCTCTCTCTCTCTCTCTCTCTCTCTCTCTCTCTCTCTCTCTCTCTCTGTCACACCTGCATCACTAAAACCAACAGATTTATGGGGTCAATATATTTTTTTTTTCGGTCGCTTTGTTGTCCTCTTACGATGGAGCATACATATAAATATACCTCCTCCCTTTCCCTTCCCCACTTCCTGCCTTCCTTCTCCCTCCTATTCCTCCTGCTGTTCCTTCACCTTCGCTGTGCTGCTGTTGCTTTCCTCAACGCGGCACGTCTTAGCGTCTCACAGCTGTTACACACTTTGGCCTTTACTGCATCTTGAGTGTGCGTGCCGCGCGCGCGTGTGTGTGTGTGTGTGTGTGTGTGTGTGTGTGTGTGTGTGTGTGTGTGTGTGTGTGTGTGTGTGTGTGTGTGTGTGTGTGTGTGCGTGCGTGCGTGCGTGTGTGCGTGTGTAAGAATTATTTATTTTCTCTTTCCTAACGTCACTCCTTTCTGTCTTTCTTCTTTTCTGTCTCTTCCTCCCTCCCTCCCTCCCTCCCTCCCTCCCTCCCTCCTCTCTCTCTCTCTCTCTCTCTCTCTCTCTCTCTCTCTCCTCTCTCTCTCTCTCTCTCTCTCTCTCTCTCTCTCTCTCTCTTACATATTTTCTTCCTGTGTATCTGTTCTTGCACTGCCTATGTGGCCCGGGATAGAAGAAAGACACACCCGCTGCCTCAACTGCACTCAAAAGTCTCCCGCTTTTATTTTCCTCGTTACGCGTCGCTGCTTCTGTCTTCCTCATTCCTTCCATTCCTTTCATAGTTTTTTCTTCTTTCTTTCTTATCACCTATCTTTTTCACGCACTTGTTCTTGAGCGTGTTTACCTTTGAGATTCGGGTGTCATGTGTTACGTCATGCTTGAGAGGAAGAGGAAAGAGGAGAAGGAAGAGAATGGGGGGAGGAGGAGAAGGAGGAGGAGGGAAGCAATGATAAAACGATGCCTGAATGAGAAAGTCAATAAATAAATATCAGCACCCGTTACTTCTCGCTATTTTTTGTGCATTTCTTAATACATCAGGTAGGAAAGGATTAATGTCACGCCTGGTAGGGAAATCAGTACCTGTGAGGATATTACAGTGTTTAAATACCTGCCGTGACGCCCCGTGACGCCCACAGGTAACAGCTCGCTTCCTGCCGCCCCAACTCAGGGGATGTCACCGGGGCTTACCTGTCACCTGAGCTAATTACCTAACGAGCCAAAGGTATTCCTGTTAATTATCCACTTAACACTCAACCGGACTCCACCCCCCTCTCTCTCTCTCTCTCTCTCTCTCTCTCTCTCTCTCTCTCTCTCTCTCTCTCTCTCTCTCTCTCTCTCTCTCTCTTGTTCTCACTTTTTTAATAGCAGCTCTCCTTTTTAACAGCTTCTCTTATTTGTTGTTGTTCCTCTTTTTGTTTGTTGTTGTTGCTGTTGTTGTTATTGCTATAGATGTTGTTGCTGTTGTTGTTTTCTTTCTTTCTTTCTTTTTCCTTTTTTCTTTCTTTCTTCCTTCCTCCTCCTCCTCCTTCTCTTTCGTGTTCTTCCTCATCTTGCATTTTTTTCCTTTTATGAGTAATTTTCCCTTGATAAAAAAACATGCCTTCCTATCGAGTTGAGTGAGGTTCTTTTATGAGTTTCTCCCCTTTCCTGAGGCTGGACCTTCAGGGCGGGGCCTCCGTTCGTCTTGCATCACTCCCCATCACTCTCATCACCCGCGGCTTCATATGAGGCAGCCAAACAACAACCCAGACAGTCAACAGAAGCAGTGCATGTATTGCGTAAAATATACACGAGTGTTTGCTAAGACTTTTATGTAAGTTTGTGTGTTTTATTACTACACTTTTTTCCTCCAATTCTGATATTAAAAGCGGGTAAAAAGAAAGTGTGTAACTCTCCCATTAGATTCCAAATTGTAAATGGTTTGAAGTGTATAGCAACATGCGCAGCTTATGTCGAGTTAATGCTATTATGTTTTTACTTTCATGTGAGAAAGGAAATAAAATATATACTGCAACTACAAATACAGATACTGCCTTATAGAAATTTTACCTCACTCAGGCTTACTAGTAAAAACGAACAACAACAACAAAAAAAAAGTAAATAAACTGGTGACGTTATGACACTTATTTTTTCTCATATTTATCGGTAACACAGACAAAAATGAAGAGAGAAACCATAACATCATAACATTTTCACCTCAAGTCTACATACCACAAAAATTCACGGAAAATTCAGAGCAAGACTGGAACAACACCATAAATCTTTACTTATGTACACCCCATGTCACTCTTCCGTCCCACACACACTCGAAAGCCGCATCTAGCTCCCTTCATAACAATCCACGCATACGTCACTCCTCAGTGCTCGCTCTTCGCATTACCTCCCTCCGATTAGCTAAGGTTTATGTGATCTTGCGAGAAGCACCAGTGGACGCACAATGGAAGGAGGAGGAGGAGACAGGGTGGGGGGTAGGAGAGAACAGAACGGCCCCCCGCTGTCCAGACCTGCAGAGAGTGACACATGACCCCCTTGCGCGACCTCACCTGACCCGCAGTTGCATCAGGTAAGGAGGGAGGGAGGAGGAGGAGGGAATTGAAAGGAGAATGAAAAGGAGGGTACGGACCAAGAGGAGGGAAGTGTAAGAAGGAAGAGGTAGAAAGTGAAAGAGGGAAAAGAGGAGTAAGGAATGCCACGATGAGGGAAGTGAAAGAAGGAAAAAGAGAGGAAAAATAAAAAGGGAGGGAAGGAGGTGCAGGAGGGAGGGTTCAATGCAGAGGTGTGTGGTGAGGTGAGGTGAGGTGAGCTAAGGAGGGGGAGAGGGGTTGACTCAAGCCTCTCGTATCCTCGTCCTCCCTCCCTCGCCCCTACACCTTCCCGCCCCACGGACAGCCAGGTGAGAGTTACAGCCACACTCCAGCAGCCACACCCTCCGCGCCGCCCGGACCCGCGTCGTGTTACTGTTGTTGTCACTGCTGTTGTTTCTCTCGGTTTTTTCGCTTGTACAACCACCACCGCTCGTTTCTCCCATTCACTCCCCTTCCCCCCTTCGCCTCCTGTCGTCTCCTCTCCTCTTCTCTCCTCGTCTCTTCTCTTCCTTCCAAGCCATAACATCAACAGTCTCACCGTCTGCATTTTTTGTCTCTCTTCCTCTCTTTTTTACCACTATTGCTTCAAAATTTCCAGGTTTCTTGAGGCTTTCCATTGCCAGCCTCACGCACCACAGCATGCACGAAAAATACAATAGTGATAATAACACGTGCGTCATGATTATTTTGCTGTCCTTATTTGGCACGGACATAATAAAAAAAAGTTCCTGTACTTGTACGTATCGTGTTACAGTTCTAGTCCAGGTGTGTGTGTGTGTGTGTGTGTGTGTGTGTGTGTGTGTGTGTGTGTGTGTGTGTGTGTGTGTGTGTGTGTGTGTGTGTGTGTGTACAACGTAGACGCAATATAGCTACACATACACACACAAAAAAAAATACTGACTAGCAGAACACACACACACACACACACACACACACACACACACGAACCATCCCTAGATACACTATCAGCACGGCGGGGAAGATTATTTTGGAACGAGAGGAATCCACCTAGCTCACCTGCCTCACCTGCCTCACCTGCCTCATCTCCTCCTTCCTTCTCCCAAACCTGCTGCCTCGCCGCGCCCCGCTGTCCCTTCCCTTCCTGGCCTGCCATATATGCCTCACACTTCCCGGCCTCGCCCCGAGTCGCCTCACACCTCCTGCATCTAGATGGAGCAGGCAGGAATTTGAAGGTCTAGTGGTGGTGGTGCTCGTGTTGGTGGTGGTTGTGGTAGTGATGGTGGTAGTAGTGGTAGTAGTAGTGGTGGTAGGGACATCTAACATTCATGAGGTGTCTGGTGGGCAACCACAATTACTACAAGGCCGGTCGGTCGCTTCCCCTCCCCCAGGTTGTACGGGTGAAGTGAGGTGAGGTTAGGGAGGCAGGCAGGGTGAGGGGAGAAGGGGAGAAAGATGCGCAGGCACGGAAGTGTGTGTGTGGGAGTAGAGGAATTAACAAATGACTCGATGAATATGATTGAGAAACAGATGCACGCACGCGCGCACTCACACACACACAAATACACATTCAAACACACACACACACACACACACACACACACACACACACACACACACACACACACACACACACACACACACACACACACACACACACACACACACACACACACTATAAACGAGGAAGAGACGTGGAAAACAAATATACAAAGAAACGTAAACTTTGGGCACATGAGAGGGAAAAAAAGAAGAAAAAACAGGAAAAAAGAACTTTGATATTAGCGAGGAGGAGGAGGAAGCGGACGAGAAGGAAGGGGAGAACGACGTAGAAGAGGAGGATGATACAAAACATAAAACTTAAACGAAAAAAAAATAATGAAAAAAGAGACAAGTCGTTAAAACAAAGAAGGAAAGAAGAAGAAGAGAGTTAGCAAAGGCGTGGAGGAGTGAGGAGTGAGGAGTGAGGAGTGGGAGGAAGAGGAATGCTGGGAGTGGGCGGGGATGGTAGTGTAGGTACGCCCGGCCTCTCCTTCATGATGATAAGAGGGAACGTAGGTGGCGCCGCTCCAGAGGACCCACAGGTGACCCGCAGGTGGCGAGGACGCGAGGAAGGAGCGGCAAGGTGGTGAGGAAAGATGGCAAGGTAGGCAGGTGGTGAAGATGGAAGCCAGGTAACAAGGTGGTGGTGAAGATGGTACACATGTAGTGGTGAAATATGATCCCCAGGTGGTGAATAAGGAAGGTAGGTGGAGAGATAGTGGAGGAAGTTTGCAGCAAGGGGGTTAGGTGGTGACGGCAGACAGGGGAACATGTAATGAAGATGGTAGGTAGACAGAAGGTAGACGGAGGTGGGATATAATTACAGGTGGTACCCAGGACGGTATCCAGGTAGACAGGTGGTGAGGAATGTGAGAACACCAGTCAGGTAGTATGTTGAGGATGCTGGCTAAACAAACAAGAGTACCTACGAATGAAGGCTGCACTAGTAGTAAATTAAAGGTAGATGAAGGCCAGGTAAGTACACAAGTGGCGCATCAGGTCGTACCTCTTCCAGGTGAACAGCGGCAGGTATCCTAATCTCACCTGACATACTCGTGTGCTAATGATGATACCTTTTGAGGACGGCGAGGGCGGCTTACACAGGTGAATATTATATGGGCTGCTTACAGGTACTGCTCAAAAAGGTAGTGGGGGCCGTTGGGGATGGATGAGAGTGCGTGGCGGTGGGTAGATGGGTGGAGTGAGGAGGAAGTGGGAGGGTGGAGATGGAGAGATGGAGGTGTATCGTCCTGGCGGTGGAGCAGGTTCTAGTGGCAGGTGGTTGGGAACGGAGAGGCAACCCAGGTGGCAAGAGGTATGCAAGTTGAAGGAGGAGGAGGAAGATGAGGAGGAGGTGCAGGAGGGGAGGAATGTGGAGGAGTGAGGGGAGGAGAGAAGGACTCAAGCAAGCAAGTACGTAGATAATATGAAGTCATTGTAATAAGACAGAAAAAAAGACCAAAGAAATATGAGAAAGTGGAAATGGAGAATGAAAGTAAGCAAGTGCGTAGGCGATAGTGGAGAGAGAGAGAGAAAAAAAGGTAGTAGTAATAAGAAAAAGAGCAAGAAAAGCAGGTATATGAGAAAGTGGAATCGGAGAAAGGAGGGGCGAATGCTGGCGAGGAGGAGAACAGGATGGAAGAGGAGTAAGGAGATTGAGAGAAAGGCGCAGGCAGACAAGTAAATACGTGCATGACTATAAAGTTACTGTAAGAAGAAGAAGAAAGAAAAAAAAATATGAGAAAGCGGAGTAAGCGATAAGAAGAAATGGAGAACATTGAAAAGAAGAAGGGAAATGAGGAGGGAAAAAGACAAAAAGACAGCAGATAATATAGATGCTGATAAAAAAAAAAAAAAACATCACTAAAAGAAAATGTACATGAGAAAGTGAACCAGAAACGCAAGCAGGCAGAAAAAAAAAGGCCAAGAGAGAATTAAATCAGAAAAAAAGAGAAAACAAAATAATAGCAAATAGGAACAAAAGGAAAGAGAAAGAGAGAGAGAAAAAAAAGAGAAGGGTATGGGACATCAGAAAGAGGTATGGGCCAAGCCAAATGAGGGAGTGAAGGATGGGATGGGAGGGGAAGGGGCAGGTAGGGGGAAAAGAGAGAGGGAAGGAGGGAGGGAGGGTGAAACTGTCCTAGCTGGAGGGTAAGAGCAGGAAGGAGGGAGAGAGGGATGGAGGGAAGGAGGGAGGGAACCAGGTATGCGGCGAAGGTGAGCAGGTCAGTGGAGGGGGCAAAGGGAGGGGCAGTGAAGGTGTGTGTACGTTCCTCGACCCATCTCTCTCTCTCTCTCTCTCTCTCTCTCTCTCTCTCTCTCTCTCTCTCTCTCTCTCTCTCTCTCTCTCTCTCTCTGCTTTGTTTATCCTCCCTATGTAGCCATGTTTACCCTCTAATGAAGTTTAACATCCTATAGCAACAGGGAAGAAGAGGAGAGGGGGAGGGGAGGAGGAGCAGCGTAAAGAGATTAATGAAGACTTAATTGTATATTTACACATTCATAATCGAATCCCATACCAGACATGGCTTCCAATTAGAGATATCACGACTTCTATTTCATGATTTTAGGCTAAGCACACACACACACACACACACACACACACACACACACACACACACACACACACACACACACACACGTGGATGTAGTAGTAGTAGTAGCAGTAGTAGTGATGGTGGTGGTGGTGGTGGTGGTGATGGTGATAGTAGTAGTAATAGCAGCAGCAGTAGTAGTAAGAGAGGGGCAGAGGGCATCGTACACTCACAGCGCGGCCGTGGGAGTAGAGTAGAGAGAAGGGGGCGGGGAGGGTGGGGAGTGTGACGTCACGCTGGAGGTAAACAAGAAGGGGTTAACGTGCCAGGTGATGGTAAACAAGAAACCTACTACACCTTTTTGTTTTGATGTATGTGTGTGTGTGTGTGTGTGTGTGTGTGTGTGTGTGTGTGTGTGTGTGTGTACTGTCATTGAGTACAGATTCCCACATACAATATCCGGCTTCAGTTTATGTTTCTCGGTTATCTCGCAAGGCAGCGCGGCGAGACCACACGACTGATTACGTCACGGCGAAGGAGACACAATAAACTGTTTAAACGTCTCCGGCACTGATTCTGACTCGAATTTGCAGTTACGTCACCAGTGCGGACTCCGGACGCTGCAGTTACGTCACTTTGCGGACTCAGTGCCATACAGTGAGGAAACAAAGTGCGGTGTGCCGAATCAACAGAACGGATCGACCTGTCAGAAGCCGAACAAGTTGTGAGCGGAAGCCTCAGAAAGCAACCCAAGCGTGGCCCTCGGAGGGTTCTGATCCGCGACAGGGGATCTGATGACAAAATAAAGCAGTGATAACAAAGCTGAAACACGTAATAGAAGTTTGATTGATTAAGGTCAAGAAGCCATAAAAAAAAAAAAAAACTTGCCAAAAAGATGTTAAGGGTGTTCGTACCCTATCTGAAAATAAAACATTTGTAGTTAATTAAACGTAACTCAGATCACAATTGTCATTACTACGATTACTACCACCACCACAACCATCACCATTACTGCTACCTTAAAATCACTTGGAGTTAATGAAATGTTCCTCAGATTACTACTACCACCACCAGAACCACCAGCACCAATTCTACTGCCACTACCACTGCTACAGCTGCTACCGTTACTAGTACTGTCGTTATTGTTGGTGCTGTACTTCTACTTACACCACTAACACCGCTAGCCTTCCGTCACCGTCATCATACCATCGACGACACAATGGCCAGGTCTTTCACCTTGAGAGCAGCAGGTCGATTTAATACTAAGATGAGGCAACCGTTGTCATAATCACCCTCCACACCCACTCCTCTCATCTCTCCCCGGCACTCCTCCCTTCTCTCGCCTCATCCTTCTCATTCGTTATCATTCCTCATCCTTCACAGTCCTTCCTTCCTCAGCACTCTTTTCGTAGACTCTCTCCTTTTTTTTTTTTCCTTTCCCTTTGATCCACAGAACGAGTAACTCCTGCATTAATTTCCATTGTGTTCGACGTTTTTCCTCAGTCTCACTCCTGTCACCCGCGGATAATCTTATTGGAAAACCTGCCAGGTGATAGATCGAGGAACTGAGATTGAGGGAAAACACAAAACACAGTGGAAATTAATGCAGAAGTTACTCGGTGTGTAGGTATAATCATGGTCATAGATCGAGCAACACACCGCAGTCACCTCTGTGTTTAGCGTCTTTCCACCAAACCCTTGTCTTTGATGCGTTGATAGTCTTATTACAGAACATAGCAGGTTGTAGATCGATGACTTGGCATTGAGAACAGACGCTGAAACAATGTAGGTGAGTGTGATGTTGCTTGACTTCTGACCATGACCGTTCCTACAAAATACCAATCTCCATCTCTCCTTCCTCCTCTCTTTCTCTCTCCTCCCTGCACGTTTTCTTAGCGCACACAAGACATAATCCTTCATTCACATCATCTGGAGGTCACACACATCAGGCCGCAGTACGTACAGCACCCTGCCAGGTCACACTATATGGAGTGACATGTGTTGTAATAAGGAGTCTGCACGTAAAAAAAGGAAGTAGCAACAAACCTTCATGGGTCCTAATGAGGTCGTTGGGGGGTGTTCGACTCTTGACCAGCAGGGGCACAGGAAACGCAGGTAACAGTGCAGGTGTTTATTCACAGAAGGTGTGAACAGAAGGCTGGAGGTAGGTGATCTCTCGGCGCCAGGCCGCGCACTTCAACTTAACACTTATGACTGAAGCCTAGCTCGTTCACTCATACACGTATTCATGCCTCACACAAGTCTCGCTCATTCACTCGTTCACACAACTAGCTAACAACCACACACCTCCCCCGAGACATAAGGAAGATTCCTTATCTTTGTTATGGCTACCGTAACACATGAAACAAAGTTACAATGATTGAAGTACAGAAAACACGGTACATATACACAAAACAAACACAGCGTACAATGAACACGTACGACTAATCGTAGGTGCTACGGTGCCACCGCACCTGCAGTCGTCTCGGCTCCCTACGCTGTCGGCTGCTTCGACGCTCTGGTTGCTCTCGGCCACGGTGTACCCCGTTACCCTGATGCTCCGGGCTGCCGGGATGGTGGTGTTCCTCGTGACCCTGATGCTGAAGCGCTGCACCGCCATGAGCGGTGTGCTGCTCGACAGGAAGGGGAGCAAGAGGTCTGTGTGGGCGTAGGTGTCTTCTATTACGCCACATCACGCGACCGCTGCCCATCTTGATGAGGTAGTCTCTCCTTCGCCCAACAGCCACGATGACACCCAGGCGATCCCAGAGGCCTGTCGTGTGATCTTGAACGTCGACGTGGCCACCGAGGTGCAGGAGAGGAAGAGTACGGGCGGACGCGTCGTGGCGAAGTTTCGCTTTCTTCCTCAGTCGCTCTGCCTTGGCGTCGCACTCATCAGCAGCGCGCTGCCACTGCTGAGCGTATGAGCGATGATGAGCCGGGACACAGGACCTCATAGGATGACCGAAGAGGACTTGTGCTGGTGATCGCCCTTCCGCCCTCGGAGTGTTGCGCAGTTCCAGCAACCCGCGAGCGAACGCATCCTCGTCCAGGTGTCCCTGCTGTGTGGTCGTGAGGATCAGCTTCTTCACGGACTTGACCGCTGCCTCGGCGTGACCATTGGAGCGTGGATAATGAGGTGAAGATACACGATGCTCCACCCCCCATCGAGCCAGGAAGCGCCGTACCGATGAAGAAGTGAACTGCGGTCCACCGTCAGTCCTCAGGAGAACAGGCACGCCCGTGTCGGCGAACACACCCCGAAGGACACGAACGAGCTGATCAGCCGATGCTGGACGTGAGCATGCAGACACGTGAGGCCACCCAGACAAGCGATCTACATACACGAGGTATGTACGGCCTGCTGCGTGGAAGTAGTCTGCAGAAACTGACTCAAACACCCTGCTGGGTGTGTCCGTGTCCTGCCAGAGAGGTTCGTTGGCTTGGCTTGGTAGGAGTGGACGGCATAGTGAGCATCCAGAAACGACGTTCTCAACGTCTCTGTCCATACCAGGCCAGTACACCGTTTGTCGGGCCCGTCGCTTGGTGCGCTCCATCCCCTGATGACTGTCATGGAGTCGCTCTAGTGTTTCTCGGCGGAGGCTGTGAGGAATAAGAAGCCTCGGCCCGTAAACCACCAGGTCGTCGTCTACGGCCAGCAGACTGCGCACCGGCCAGTACGTACGCAAGCGGTGATCGAGGTCGTGGCAATGATCAGGGAAGCCCTCGATGATGACGTTCTTGAGCAAGCAGTACTCCCCGTCTCTTGCTGCTGCGGCACGTACCATTTCCACAGTCTGATCCTGGAGTGGTGCTAAGCGGACGCCGTCCTCATTGGTGGCAGATAACGCTGAGATGACCGCTGAGTGGAGAGGGTCGAGGTCACCAGAAGTAGCAGCATCCTCTTCCTCCACTGGGTCCTGTACTGGAGCACGTGAGAGGGCGTCGGGCACACAGTGTGTCGATCCCTTCGTTGGGTCGTAGGAATGAGGCCAGCTGATCACTTCTGTGGGCGTAGATAGAGGTGGCTGCGAGGCGGTCGGGTACTTGATGGAGCTGTTGCCGGTGTGCTGTTCTTCCCTGCGTAGCGGTCGGATTTGAGCCGGAAAATCTTCGGGGAGGATTCCGAGAGCGATGGAATCGTACCAGCTAAGCAGCGCCCCCTTCACCTCCTTCACCACGCTCACAACAGTCTCAGCTTCCCTGTCGCCCAGTTGCAAGTGCGACGAGAAAGTTCCTACACAGGTGAGGGGGTGATTACCGGCAGCATAAAGTCCATCACCATCAGCGGGCGCCAAGCTGGAGGGCGGGATTCCAAGGAGTGTTGCCGTGTCGAGGCCAATAACGGTCGTTTCGGCCCCAGAGTCAGGAGTCCACGTAATCTTGTCTCTTCCAGCGGGATGTGTGGCGGTAATGAGCACCTGGGGCGCAGGTCGTGCCGTCACCGTCTTTGTGTATACGCCTGATAAGAGCTGGTATACACTGGCACTGGCTCCCCGCCTCGGGCCTGCACCGCGATGAGGAGAGACAGTTGAGGAACTCCTCGAAGCTCCTCGTCGTTTCCTCACTGTCTGCTGACATACACTCGCAAAATGCCCTCTTTTCCCGCAGTTACGACACACTTTATCTATTGCCTGGCATCCCCTTTTGTCACTGCGACAATCTTTGCCACAACGATAACAGCCCGTGGGGCTTGAGCCCCCGAAACTGCCCTTCCTGTAGTTCGAGACAGCGTTC
>NC_087163.1:8655000-8705000 GCF_035594125.1 Scylla paramamosain
AGGGTGAATAGAAGAGTGAGAGGGGGAAAGAGAAGGAGAGCGAAGGAAGGGGGGGGAGAAGGAGAAAGGGAGGAGAGGGAACGGTGTTGAATTCCTGGGAACTTTAAACCTCCCTCCTCCTCTTCTTCTTCCATCTCCTTGTCCTTTCTGTTTAAATTTCTTAGTCCCCTCTTCACAGTTATATTATTTTTTTTTCTTGTTGCTCTCTCTCTCTCTCTCTCTCTCTCTCTCTCTCTCTCTCTCTCTCTCTCTTCTCTCTCATCTCTCTCTCTCTCTCTCTCTCTCTCTCTCTCTCTCTTTCCGTGTGTGTGTGTGTGTGTGTGTGTGTGTGTGTGTGTGTGCTTTATCAACTCACAGGAAGGATGTTTTCCTTGCTAAGAAACAACAACAACAACAACAACAACAACAACAACAACAACAACAACAACATCAACATCAACAGTGAAATAGATATATAGCAACAAAAATAGATGAAAAATAAAACAAAGGGAGGAAGAGAAAGCCGTGCCAACCCGCAGTACAATTTTTCGAAAACATTCCTTCCCTCCCAGACAAAAAAATAAATAAATTGCAAGTGACATTATTTCTTTCTTTACAAGTTCAATCTGGTGTATTCTTACATTTCCTTTTATATACTGTCATTAAGCATTTTCTTTGGTAAACCTTCTTCATTTATAGTCTACTGTTATCTTTATATCTCTTATTTGTTCGGTCGACAGCAGGATGTTGTTGAGGAGAGAGAGAGAGAGAGAGAGAGAGAGAGAGAGAGAGAGAGAGAGAGAGAGAGAGAGAGAGAGAGAGAGAGATTTACAAGGAATTACAGAGGCTTTCGAACAGCAACAAATGTCTAGATCCTTACAATGAACTATTTAATTTCGCTACAACACGCCAACTACAAAATTAAGTAAAAGCAGAAGAAGAGAAGAAAAGATCATTCAGTCAGCGATAAGGAAGAAAATTGCGAACGTAAAAGAGAAATTAAAAAGAGAAGCGAGTAAATATTTAGGTGCTGCCAGTGACGTCATGATCCCTGCGCTAACACAACACTTCAGGGAGGCCCTAAAATTATCCCTTGGCACCGGGGAGGGAGACAGGGAAGCTGAAGGGGGAAGGGAGGACGGTAGATAGAGAGGTAGAGGAAGGTTTTAGGGGGGTGAAGATGGGTCGCTAGGTGACGAAAGGTGAGAAGTGGAAGGGTAAAAAGGTGTTGGTGATAGACGTTTTGAGTGAGGTGTGGTAGTAGTGGTGGTGATGATAACAATAGTGGTAGTAGTGGTGGTGATGGTGGTGGTCGAGGGTAAGGTGGAAATGTGGTGACAGTGAAAAGGTAATTAATTGGAATGCTCATGTTTATTGGTCTATACATTACCATGAGTAACAGTATATAGAGTACATGGTGTCTCTCTGTCTGTCTATATACCAGGCCGGCAGTCCCACACGGGGCGGCCCAGACAAAGCAACCACACATCATACACACATCATTCACACTCATAGCCCCGTCAACCCTTGTACCTCCTGCAGGGGTTAAGAAGATGAATACTGTAATAAAACCTGAGACTGAAGCGCTACACGTGAGTAAAAGAAAATTCAAGTTAGTTATAAGTGAAGAGGAACAATGAAGGGATACGTTTTGACGGGAATAAGTGTGAATGGTGAGGGTGGTTGTGATGAGTGGTGTGGACGGTGAGGGTGGTTGTGATGAGTTGTGTGGATAGTGATGGTGGTTATGATGCGTGGTGTGGATGGTGAGGGTGGTTGTGATGAATGGAGTGGATGGTGAAGGTAGTTATGATGAATGGTGATGGCAACAACGGCGTGGATGGTCAGAAAATTGAAAAGACTACATAATAAGATACAAATGGATGAAAAGTTGGAGGTGTGGGTGGAGACTAAAGGGCGGGGTGGAGTTAGGTGACGATAACGGAAGACAAGTTACAAGAAGTGGATGATCATGCGGAGGTGGAAGTACGAACAGCGGGAGAGAGGAAGACTTAAAAATACATTAAGATAAACGCAAGACTCGGTGCCCTCCAACACTCCCACACTCACGTAAGCTAAATAAAAGAAAAAAAAAAAACCTAAACAGGACGCCAACCCGAGTAATGACATGTGCAAATAAGCCCTGTCTAATCCTCAATTCCACCACTGAATAATATTTTCCTGGAAACAAAAATACAGGAAAAAAATATCTTGCACAATTTCGCGAAAGATTTTACCCCTTAAAGCGCTTAATTCCACGTATCAACTCAGCATTCCACTCAAACATGCACAAGAGTTTTCGTAAGACACGTATTCTATCCTAAGACACAGTTAAGATTATGCTCGTATGAATTTCTCCTTCAAGTCACTCGTCAAAACAAATCGTGACTGTCAATTTCCCCAGAACCAAGAGAGCAAGATGCGAAAACTCTGTGTACACAAGGCTATTATGGTTTTCTTCTTTCTTCTTTGTTTTTCTGAGTGTCTGGAGTTATGATTTTATGTCCTTCACCACGATGAGGGTTCCCGCTAGGTAGTGAGTCACGGTTGAAGGAATGAAGGAGGGAGGGAGGGAGAGAGGGAGGAAGTATGTGAAGGAGTGCCGCTTCCCGTTCTTCATCTAATATTGACAAAATGACGATCTCCAGACGTCTTCTTGTCTCTGCCTGTTACTGTCTTTGTTTCTGTCTGTCAAGTTATTCTCTCTCTCTCTCTCTCTCTCTCTCTCTCTCTCTCTCTCTCTCTCTCTCTCTCTCTCTCTCTCTCTCTCTCTCTCTCTCTCTCTCTCTCTCATAGATATGAGGCCAGACAGCCAAGTATGGGTAGTAAGATCTATGTGATATGTATTTTTATGAATCCCTGCCCTGGTCTCTCTCTTTCTCTTTCTCTCTCTCTCTCTCTCTCTCTCTCTCTCTCTCTCTCTCTCTCTCTCTCTCTCTCTCTCTCTTGCATACCACAACAGCAGCGAATCACTCACTTAACTGTAAAAAAAGAAAAAAAAAGTGTGAGAGTGTGAGAGAGGGAAAAAAAGCAAGTTCTAACACCGTAACGTCACCACCACCACCACCACCACCACCACTCCCTGTGTTGCGTAAGCCAGGCATGAACAGGGCAGCATGTATACTACTAATGGCAAAGGTGAACTTATCCTGCCATTGGTATTCTCCTTGAGTCACCGCAACCACAATACTCCCAAGTCACACGGCCGTCCGCGCCTCGCCCGCCGCTAAATTCTCGCGTTGAGTCTAGCACACACGAGGCCGTCTCTCCTGAATGCTGGATAAGGGAGGAGGATGTGGAGGGGAAGGAACGTGAGGGTGAGAGAACAGGAAAGGGTGGGGGGAGAGTAAAGAGGAAACCTTGTGGGTGAGGCAGAGGGAGGAGTTGAGAGGAATGAAAAGAAGTGTGGAGGGGAGAGAGGCAAGAAAGGTACGACAGTGGGACAAATGAATGAGAGGGAAATGTGAAAGACTAAAGAGCACAGCGGAGGGCACGAGGACAATGCAGGAAGTGGTAAAATAGTACTGTGGTTATGAAAAGAAAGCGGAAAGATGCTTAATTTAAGGGCTCTTTACCCAACACATTTGAGTGGAAAGAAGCAGCTTAAATACGAAAAATAAATTGTATAATGAAATAAGAAATCCAAAGTTAATGTTCGATACTATTAACCATGAGAAGCACGCTAACTCTATCTCGTTGCAGCGAGTTTGCCCTCCAGTCAATCTATTTTAGTCTCCCACAACATCGCAGCATTTTCTTACTTTCTAAACTTGGTACGTTTTCTGCGGAGCTCCCGGCCACCACGAGCACAGCTGACTCGATAATGCTGATTGTTTTCCCTTGGATCAGCGACTTCTTGACTGCTACGAATGCTGCACACACACACACACACTTACGCAACGCTGTGTTGTAAAATAAAAAAATAAAAAATATTTGTCTTCGTAAAGTTAAGGTCGATGTGTGGCTTATCAGAAGTGAGGATTTTAATATTGTTTAGCTTAGTCGTATAAGTGAAGATATTAATTTTATGGTGTGGTGGTAGTGGTAGCGATGGTGGTAGTGGTACTGGTGGTGGTGGTGGTGGTGGTGGTGGTGTGTGTGTGTGTGTGTGTGTGTGTGTGTGTGTGTGTGTGTGTGTGTGTGTAGCGGGGGTGATTTGAATACTATATCGTTCTGGTGGACATATTGGTGTTAATATTATGCAGTGGTAGCAGGGTGGTAGTGGTGGCGGTGGTGGTGATAGTAATGGTGGTAGTGGCGGTGGGGAGGGTTATGGTGATAGTGGTAGTAGTAGTGATGGTAATGGTGATGATAGTGATAGTGGTAGTGATGACGGGTAAATGGAGATGATTGTGGAGGTGATGGGGGTGATGGCAGCAATAGTAGTGATGGTTGTGGTGGTAATAGTCGTAGTAGTGGTGATAGTGGTGGTGGTTTGTAGCGATAACCATGATACTGAAGGTGATGGTGGTACTTCTTATCAGTTAGGAATTTGAATGATAACACAATAGACGATAAGATAAAACAACACTCGATCACATCCTACAATACTTACTGAGAAATTTCCTCCCCACCACCTTCACTGCCACCACCACCATCACTACCACTATTAAAACACCAGTACCTTTATGGCCGCACTCACTCAGCATCACCACCACCACCACCACCACCACCAGATACTCCTTTCTCTTCCTCCCGCCTCCCCCTGACCTCGATGGCGGGCAGAGGGAGTCGCAACAAGTCTGGAGAAAAGGAATCGAACACCGGGTAGATAAGCCCTTGTCATGCCAGGCGGGCCAGGGTGACGTGAGCCTCCATAGTAATCGGCAAACATACGCCTTCCTGGTCATGCTTAACACACATATCCTCCCAGGTTGGCTACGACGGCGCGCTAGTGTCCAGAAGTGTTCCTGTCAGAGCTGGATGTACTGGTTGTGCTGCCGAGTGAGCGTGTGACATCTCTCGTGATTGAGAGCATGATAGTATTAAACAAAAGCTTAAAAAAAACAACGCTAAAGATTATCAGAGTGTAGAATGAGAGACAAGTGTGAATTTCTTTATTTCAGTAAGTTAATGATTGTGACTCGTGCAAATACTGGCCGACACAGACATTCAAAATAACTGGAAATTGAATTAGAATATTCACGTCCAAGGTTGTTGCTAGGAGTGAGTGCAGTGAAAAGTGTAGCAAAGATTCTGAGGTTTGGACCTTCCCTTACCAGAGTGCCCGGTTTTCCGTCACGGACATGCCAATGCTGCAATCTTGTCCTTGGTGAACTAGAACCAGTTCTATATTTGACCTTTTTCCCCTTCGGCTGGCAGAGCGACTGCTGTATGAGGACTGCGTGTTGGCATTTGAGTATTGCGAGAGGCAGGCTCGTGTACAGGGCAGAGGAGAAAGTGCGGGTCCTCGGAGAACGTCGGCCGCTGGATCGGCCGCCGGACAACTCAAGCAGTGGTGTAAAGATCAGTAGGGCAACGCTTCCCTCAGTTTTATGCAACAAACGAGTCGCCACCACTGTTAAGGCGGCGGCCGGCGGGGCGTCCTGCTGCTCCTGCCGCTGGTCGTGAATATATGTGTGTCGTGATTCTTCACTGAGAGAGACGACCTGGGTGCTCACGGTCGAGTGTTAAGAAATCGTGAGAAACAGGAAGACGTGAATCGTGTGTCTGAGTGCAAAATACAAAAGCAATGACAGGTGAAGCTCTAGGAAAAGTTCACCGTTTCAATTGCGAGTGAAAGGAAGGGCGAGTGGCGGGCGCCGGTCAGGTGTGTGACTGTGTGTGGTGTTGCTGGGTATTGCTGTGAGTTACTATTGAAAAATACTATATGAAAGTAATAAATTGACAGAGAAAGTGGCATAAAAGTGCAGTTTACGATATATCTGGAAAAAGGCAAAATTCATGGAAATTTGCTCCAGATACGATTCGCATCATGTGTCAGTGAAAAAAACCCAACAGGTAGTTGTGCGTGTGTATGGTGACAGGATGGGAAAGTGGCATGCGTGAAAAGAGTGAAGACAGGCATAACTAAGCGCAATGGCACTGCAGTGGCGGGAGACCAGCTTCCTTCCCACTCACTCGGCCTCCAGGGTGCGAGTCCCCATAGACTTCGAAATCGAAGAACCAGAGGAGGAACTTGACTTTATCCTTGAGGTCGAGACAGCGATTGAACCAACAAGGGTAGAAATTTCTGAAGGATCCTCTAGCACTGACAACGAAGATGAAGCACAGATCACCGTGCTCGAGGTCAGACCAGACACAGGAGCTGGCGCGGCGAAGGAGGCCACACCGGTGACTCTGGAACAGCTGCAAAACGAGATCCACATGATGCAGAATGAGGCAAGGGCGCTGCGTGACCTTATATCTAACAGTGAGAGCTCCGCAGGCGAGGTGGTGCAGGATGCCGCGGAGTCGTGGCAGCAAAGGGATGTATTTGAGAGCGTGAGAAGGAGGGCTGAAGCAGGGATGATCGCTGTCGATGTCACTTCCAACACCAGTCAAGTTGTCTTCCACCGCCAGTACACCGAGCAGGTCGTCACACACCAACGCTCTCCTTCCAAACAACAAAGACGATCCCATGGTAACAACAGCAGCCACAGCAGTTACAGCGGCTCCTCCCCAGAGTCTCCACGCCTTAGAGAGTTAAGACCTGTGACACACCAAACTGCTGTGGGGAGAACGACAGCGGAAACACATAAAGACAACGAGATTGTAGAAGGAGCGAGTAAAGACGACAACACATTAAACCTCCCTTCTATAACGAACCAAGTGCCAGGCGAGGTGGTAAGAACGGAACCTGACGCAGAGGAAGGAGATGGAGACGATTCATACGCGGAGACACAAACTACAGAGCAACCACTTCCTGTAGAACCAGCTGAAGAAGACTCAGCGACAGATGATTCACTTATGGAGGGCAGAGTCATGAATGAACCAATTAGAGGACCCAGAGTCGTACATGAGCTACGGAAACAAGACAGTGTTACTGACCAACCGATCAGGATGGACAGCGCCAAATATGAAGTAATTAACCAAAATACAATCATAAATGAGCCAAACAGAGAAGACGCAGCTTTAGAAAACACAACAAGGAGACAATCAACACAAGGAGAAGCAAACAGACTTGTTGCAGACTTCTTATCGCCGGAGGAACCAGATGACACGGACGCAAATAATGGCCGCAGGTCTCGCAGCTCGTATCACAACATGGTGGAGGAAATGGGCATTTCCTCCTCCGAAGACAACCTCTCCGATGAATGGAATGAAGAAGATTTCGCTGATGAAGTTAATAACAGGAGCACCAATGACTCCCCGGGCATCGGTGAAGCAACAGAATTCACACACTTGACAGTGACAGAGACTGGTAGTGATTTGGCGATAGAAAAGCCAGAGGAGCAAGAGTCCTCTGAAATATCAGGAGAGATGAAAGCTTCTGGAATTGAAATGGAACAAACATCTCCTGATGCGTCAGAAGGAGAAATGAAAGCTGTTAAAGTGAAAAAGGAGCGAACGTCTCCTGAAGTACCGGAAAGAGAGATGCAAACTTCTGAAGTGAAGGGGGAAGGAAGAGCGTCTCCTGAAGTACCAGAAAAAGAGAAGCAAACTTCTGAAATCAAACAGGAGGGAACGTTTCCTGAAGTACCAGAAGGAGAGGTACAAACTTCTGAAGCAAAAAAGGAGGGAGAGTCTCCTGAAGTACTAGAACGAGATATGAAAGCTTCTGAAGTGAAAAATGAGCGAATGTCTACTGAAGTATCAGATGGAGAAGCAAAAGCTCCTGCAGTAAAAAAGGACAGCGTGTCTCTTGAGATACCAGAAGTGAAGATGAAAGCTTCTGGAGTGAAGAAGAAGAAGAAGAAGCATAAGAGTTCCTTGGGTGTGGAGACAGTAGTGAAGCCTTATCTGGAGACCAACCTTGACAATCCTGTCTTGTTTTACCTGGAGAAGGAGGCCGAGTCTAAATCTTCAGCAAAGTCTGAGTCGTCTGGGGAAGGAAGTGACAAAACCTCAGAACTGGATATCCTTAAAAGTGACACCGAGAAAGAGCAACAAGTTGAAGAAACAGCTAACTTAACACTTGAAAACGTAAAACAACACGAATTACAAACAACACTCGAGCACATCACTAAAGAAAGGAAACCTGAACCTTTATATGAATTCAAGCAAGAGGCACCAACAGAAGTGGACAACCAAGAAGTGTTATCTGACCTTCCACCTAATCTTGTAGGCCAGAGTGAGTCCAAAATCATTCCTCAGTCAGAAGAGCAGTCCCACATTGCAGCCTCGAACACCACCACGCCCCCAGCGGCTGGTGAAGATCCTGGTATGGAGTCAACACAGAAAACAAAGCGTCGAGGAAAATCATGGAGTAGGAAACGGCCCACTCAGAAGCCGCCACTACCACCTTCCAGACCAGCCTCTCTCACACCGAATTTGGGGTTGCCTTCTTTCAATATAGATTCATCTACAGAAGAGCGGTCACCATGTCATACAAGATCACTTTCATACACTGGGTCATCCTCTCCACATCCTGAGACGCCCCCAAGGTCACTGAATTCATCCTTGACTTCCTTAGAGTCGGAGTCCGCAGCAACAGAGGACGCAGTACAGCTGAGAGAGAGACCGAGCACAGATGATCCAACTCTAGAGGGACTTAAGCGGGTCTCTGCTGTGTATGAAGAGCTGGAGATGATACCTATTCCACAAGTTCCTCCACCGCCTCCAAAAGACAAGGCGTTACTGAAGCCTGAATCACCAACATCCAACTTAGAAATCGAGGCCTCTGTCTCGGCGTCTCCCGAGGTCACTCAAACACAACATATAGTATGCCTCCCGAACACATCTGAGGAGCCCGTAAAAGAATTCCCTCAGATCCTCTCGATTGCATCGCCCTCAGTTAGTCTAGAAAGCACAAGTGGGCCAGTTTCTGACTCTAATTTGACAGAAGCTCAGAATGAGGCTTCAACTGAAGGCTCTAAATTGACCCCCTCCAGGAATCACGCTTCAGAAGAGTCTATGCCATCTTCTCTGGAGCACTTTGTAACTACTGAAGACTCTTTGTCGCCACCACCAGCAGTAGTGAATGAGCCGGACTCCTCAAGTGTTGCATTTACACCTCAGAAACAGGGATCTAATCCATCAGTAGATTCAGACTCACTTATGATGGAATCCCTGGAGACTCCCTCGCCAATTCTCAGTGAGTCACCAAGTGTTATTTTACCTAATTTGGAAAAAACAGACATTCCAGAGATACCTCCACCGCCCCCTAGACGTCCTCCTCCAACTGTAGTCTCCCAAACTTTACCATCCCCATCTGCAGAGGTTCCCTCAGCTCAGAAAGACGAAGATGCTTCAGCACAACCAGTTTCAATGCCTCTGGCGCAGATGCTATTTGATTTGGAGAAGATGGAGATACCAGGCGTGCCCCCCCCACCACCCCGCCATCCTCCACCACCTCCCCCTCCGACAAAGAGCAGGGTATTGTCAACAGCCGAAATTACTGATCAAGAAAATGCAGAAGCCTCCCTCCCTGTTTCAGAGATATGTTCTTTGCCAGCAAATGAAAACTCTTCACAGCCTCTAAAAGATTCAAGTGATGAATCATCACACGACTCTGAAGCACACAGCACCAGCGCACTCCTGCAAGGCTCTGCCGAGACTCCTGAAAAGATCTTTGAGAAACTGAAGAAGATAGAGATCCCTGAAGTACCTCCACCACCCCCAATACAACCTCCACCACTCATTACGTCACAAACTTCTCCACCACAACTCTGTGGATCTTCAAGCATTCTTGAAGATGATTCTCCAACAGAGTTAAAAGCAACACCAGCTGATAAGTACCCCTCTCACACCTCTAGAGCGTTGCAAGAGGAAGAAGCTGAGGCCTTATCACCAGACCTGCTGAGGAAACTAGAGGAGATAGAGATTCCTGAAGTACCGCCTCCACCCCCGCGCCAGCCTCCTCCAGCTACTTCAGGTGTTATGGAAACGCTTCCAATACAGATGCAGGAAATGTCTTCTGATAAAATTTTAGAAACTATGCAGCCACAAAAGTTAAACGTCAATGAAAGCCCCGGCTCTCAGTCCCCTCCAGGACAGACAACAGAGACAGCACAGCCACAGTCCTCGAAAAGTTGCGATACTCTGCCACCCGACCAGAAGAGTCCCGAGGTACCCCCCAATGCTCTCCCAATGACCCTTCCTCAAGTGACTTCCTTGCAACGGCTGAAGGAGCTGGAAGGGATGGAGATTCCTGAAGTACCTCCCCCACCTCCTCGTCAACCACCACCTCAAATGCCAGATGTACCCCACACCCCACAGCCCTCAGAAGCTCTTTCAATATGCTGTTTCCAGCACTCACCACCAGGGATGCGAGAGGCTACTCCATCTACTTCCCCTGATGTTTACCATAGTGGTGGTTTTGATCTTGTGCAAAAGCTGCTGGAGAGCACAGAAACACCAGATAATCTTTCCATGTCATCTGAAGCTTCAGAATCTTCAGCTAGGGGTGCGAATCTTGACGCCTCTTCAGCAAAGATGGAAAAGCCTCTCCCTCTCTCACCTATTCATGGAGCTCTACCGTGCATGGCAGAAATCTCTCCATCAAATCTGATCGAAGATCTAGAAAGAATTGAAATTCCAGAAGTGCCCCCACCTCCACCACGACGGCCTCCACCCCCTCCTCCACGACAGTCTTCCCTCTCTCAACAGCCACTGCCATCCCCTCGATTCTCGAAGTCAGATGCACAATTCCCTCAAAAGCAGATGTCAGGATTGGCCTCATCATGTATCAATAATGAGTCTCCAGTGTCACATGAATCTTTCCCAGTTCAAATACCTGCTGCTTCTCCAGTAATACCCCTTGAAACATCTACAGCAGAAGATTCGAATACAGCAAGCTTATCGATGTCAACGTCCCAGTTTCCACTGCAGCAAATGCAAGCTGCTCCTAACTACGGCAATGACTCCCCTACAACACAACCACCAAAAATGCCTTTAACACAGCTTCCAGAACTTCCGAACAGCGATATTCTCCTTACTTCAAGCCCAGGCATTCTATCCTCAAGTGTTCTTGCTCAACAAGTGCCCGATGCTTATTTAGCACAAGTATTTGAAAATTCTCGTGCACGGCTTCCATCAGGAATGGAAGAGATTGCGGAAGAACCAGCTCAAGATCTGCATTTGTCATATGCCAGACTCCATGAACAATTTTTGCCTTCTGAAGAGGAGACAACTTCATCGTCAGGAGACTCTTCTTCGTCTGAGGAGGAGCATTCTTTATCAGAGGATGAGGGAGAGGTTTCGTCATCATCTTCACAGGATGAGGAATCGTCATCAGCATCCGAAGAGGATGTTCCATCCGTATCAGAACCACAAGTTTCTCTAATACCAGAAATTCAGATTTCATTTGCACCGGAAAATCAGCTCACATCAGACGAAGAACAGGAGGCTCCACTTATAGCAGAAGAAACTTCTTTTCCACCAGAACAGCCGACATCTTCCATGCTTGAAAGTATGGATTCATCCTCATCAGAAGAGGTAGTTGCCTCCCTGCCTGAAGAGACGGTTTCCTCTGTGCCTGAATACACGGTTTTCTCTGTGCCTGAAGACACAGTTGCCTCTGTGCCTGAAAAGACGGTTGCCTCTACGCCTGAAGAGACTGTTGCATCTGTACCTGAGAAGACGGTTGCCTTTGTGCCTGAGAAGACGGCCGCCTCTCTGCCTGAAGAGACGGTTGCCTCTGTGTCTGAAAAGATGGTTGCATCTGTGTCTGAGAAGACGGTTGCCTCTGTGCCTGAAGAGACGGTTGCCTCTGTGTCCGAAAAGATGGTTGCATCTGCTCCTGAAGAGATGGTTGTATCTGTGCCTGAAGAGACGGTTGCCTCTGTGCCTGAAGAGACGGTTACCTCTGTGCCTGAAGAGACGGTTGCCTCTGTGTCTGAAAAGACGGTTACCTCTGTGCCTGAAGAGACGGTTGCCTCTGTGCCTGAAGAGACGGTTGCCTCTGTGCCTGAAGAGACGGTTACCTCTGTGCCTAAAGAGACGGTTGCCTCTGTGCCTGAAGAGACGGTTGCCTCTGTGCCCGAGAAGGAAGTTGCCTCTCTGCCTGAGAAGAAGGTTGCCTCTGTTCCTGAGAAGAAGGTTGTCTCTGTGCCTGAGAAGACGGTTGCCTCTGTGCCCGAGAAGACGGTTGCCTCTGTACCCGAGAAGACGGTTGCCTCTCTGCCTGAGAAGAAGGTTGCCTCTGTTCCTGAGAAGAAGGTTGTCTCTGTGCCCGAGAAGACGGTTGCCTCTGTGCCCGAGAAGACGGTTGCCTCTGTGCCCGAGAAGACGGTTGCCTCTGTGCCCGAGAAGACGGTTGCCTCTGTGCCCGAGAAGACGGTTGCCTCTGTGCCTGAGAAAACGGTTGCCTCTCTGCCTGAGAAGACGGTTGCCTCTCTGCCTGAGAAGAAGGTTGCCTCTGTGCCTGAGAAGGAGGTTGTCTCTCTGCCTGAGAAGAAGGTTGCCTCTGTGCCTGAGAAGAAGGTTACCTCTGTGCCTGAGAAGAAGGTTGCCTCTGTGCCCGAGAAGGAAGTTGCCTCTGTGCCTGAGAAGACGGTTGCCTCTGTGCCCGAGAAGGAAGTTGCCTCTGTGCCTGAGAAGACGGTTACCTCTCTGCCTGAGAAGAAGGTTGCCTCTGTGCCCGAGAAGACGGTTGCCTCTGTGCTCGAGAAGACGGTTGCCTCTGTGCTCGAGAAGACGGTTGCCTCTGTGCCTGAGAAGACGGTTGCCTCTGTGCCCGAGAAGGAAGTTGCCTCTGTGCCTGAGAAGACGGTTACCTCTGTGCCTGAGAAGAAGGTTGCCTCTGTGCCTGAGGAGGTTTCCTCTGTGCCTGAGAAGGAGGTTTCCTCTGTACCCGAGAAGGAAGTTGCCTCTTTGCCTGAGAAGGAGGTTGCCTCTGTGCCTGAGAAGATGGTTACCTCTGTGCCTGACAAGACGGTTGCCTCTGTGCCCGAGAAGGAAGTTGCCTCTTTGCCTGAGAAGGAGATTGCCTCTGTGCCCGAGAAGACAGCTCCTTCATTGACCCAGGTTACTACCTCTGTGTCTGGGAAGAATAATGGTAACCTGCCTGAAGAGGCGGATTCCTCCATGCCTGAGAAGGTAGTAGCTTCCTCTTTACGAGAACATACTTCTTTTTCGAGAGAGGAATCGATTTCCTCTTCACCAGAGGAGAAAGTTTCCTTCCTACCTGAAAAAAACCCTGCTATTCCAGAGATTACAATTTCCTTTGCACCAGAAACAGAGTTTTCCTACGTGTCTGAGGAGGAGCAAGAAATTTTTTCTGCACCAGAAAAGGTTCCATCACTAATAGAGCAAGATGCTTCCCCTGCAACAGAAAATATTTCCTCTGAATCAAAAGCAGAGCAGGTTTCATCAGTATTACATCACAGTGCTTCCACACAAGCTAAAATTTTGGAAACCACTCAGGAAGATTCCTTATCAGATTCTTCGCCTTCAAACGATTCTGTCGCACAGGTGAAAGAAACGTTGGTGTATAGCCCACCCAAATGCCTGCAAGATACTGCTTCTACGGAAGCACAGATGGTGGAAGACCCCTTAACTTTAGGTGACATCATCTCTCCCTCTCCTGAAACAACGTCCCCAATGATCCCAAAAGAACCTTCTTCATTACAAGGAACACCTCACACAACCTCAAAGGAATCTTCTCCATCACAAGCAACATCCCACACGACACCTGAAGAACCTTTTGCATTACAAGCAACATCTCATACGACCGGGAAAGTAACTTCCCCATTACAAGCAACACCCAGCACAACTCCTCCAATGCAAGTAACACCGAAGACAACCCAAATAAAACCTTCTGTCCCACAAGCAAAACCTAACGTGACCCAAACCAAACCTCCTCAATCACAAGTGAAACCCAACACGACCCAAACAAAACCACCATCACAAGTTACACCTTACACAACACAAACAAAACCTCCTCTTCCACAAACAAAACCCAACACAACCCAAACAAAACCAACTCTCCCACAAACAAAACCCAACATAATTCAGACAAAACCTCTACAACAAGCTACACCTTACACAACACAAACAAAACCCCCTCTTCCACAAACAAAACCCAACACAACACAAACAAAACACCCTCTCGCACAAACAAAAGCCAACACAACCGAAACGAAGCCTCAACAACAAGTAACACCCAATACAACACAAACAAAACCTCCTCTCCCACTGACAAAACCCAACACAACTCAAACAAAGCCTCCACCACAAGCAACAACGCATACAATCTCAAAAGAACCCCTTCCAACACAAGCAGCTTGCATTACAACTCAAACAAAACCTTTTCCATGGCTAGCAACGTCCTCCACGACCTTAAAAGAATCTTCTCCACCTCAGCCATCCGAGGCGACGCACGTACCACCTGGTGTCCCTCTAATAATGCAACAGGGCGGACCCTCAGCAGACTCCTTCCCCAAGTCCACGACAGTCAAAGTAATGAACATACCGTTGGAGGAAGCAGCGACAGCCGCAGAAAAAGACGAGAAAAGGAAAGAGAAGAAGGAAAAAGAAGAGGAAGAGGAGAAGGAGGAGGACGATGAAGGAAGGAAAAGAGCAATATCTCAGTCATCCGAAGAAACAGAAGAGGAATATTTCACCCCGCCAAGTGAAAGCCCTCCTTACTCCCCTCGACAGGAGAAGAAGAAGCCAGCGTTTGGAGAGTTTAGTTTCGTGACCCCGGAATGTCTCTATCATAGAGAAGGCGCTGGCCAGACGGTCGAGTTTGTCACTTGGGGACACGAACTGGAGGTGGTTCTGGATCCGAGCCAGAGCCCACGAGACGAGGAAAAGCAGACAAGACATTCTCATTCTCCTCCTGACATGGGAAAACGACATTGCCGCCACGACGAAACCACATTGCCGTCCACAAAGAGGAGGAGACTGAGCTGTGACGATGACGAGGATGATTTGAAGAACATCCTTGCAGTGTGCAGGGTCAGGTCAAGGTCATCGTCGCCCTCAGGTCATCGCGTCTCCCGAATAACCCAGGCCATCGGGGAGGCACTCGGTGGTGAAGAGACAGAAAAGTCATATGAAATCCTGGTCAAAGTCTCAGTGATGGCACCCTCTCAGTCCACGTCACCAGAATCACGCATCCGAATTTCCGCTCAAATGAGAAGCGAAAGTCCAACACCACCCACTGACCGCCCGCCCCGCCTGCCACACACGCCATCTGAGTCTACTGCTGTGAAAGAGGATCCAGAACGACACTCCGTAAGGCCTAAAGTGAAAAGGAATGAAAAGGACGGACCTTTGAGCCCCAGTAACGCTGCAAGCCCGCCACTTTCTCCTCTCTCACGTGAGACCGGCCCAAAAACGTCCAAGGAAAAAAGTAAGAGAGAAAAGTCGAGAGATAAAAGAAGCAGAAAACAAAAAGAATTCGTAGACGACAGCAAGACAGCAGTGACCGGCCTAAAGGAGGGAGAGAAAGAGGAAAAGGAGGAGGAGGAGGAAAATGGTGAGTGTCCTTCGCCTCTTCCCCTCCGCATTCCCTCTTCAACACCTCATCTTCCGTCCGTAACACCCCCGCCCCTCCAGTACGTGTGTGACGCTTGGAAACAACGTCACTTCAAGCTCGTCACCGCCAGTTACATTCTCGCTTGTCTACTTGATTAACTCAGTGGCGGGTTTGAATTATTACTTACTGTTTGTGTTGTTTGTAATTCTGTATGACTAATTTTGGGGCGGAGGCTGTAAGTATAAATTATTTTTCTTTGTTTGTTGAATTAATACTAGTCTGTCTTTTTGTTTATATGATTATTTCCTTGTTTGTTAATTTGTTCGTTCTAGTGCTTGTTTATGTATCTCTTCCTTCACCTGTTTCGTTCTGTTGATTTGTCTCCTTTTTTCATTCCTTTTCACCCGCTTGTCTGTTTCTCTGTGCGTCTGTATGCATGTCTGTCTGTTTTGATTGTTCTGTTGGGAGTTTGCAAGGTGGCTCTAAGGTGACGCCATACCTGTCCGTATTGTGTCGCTTAATTACCTGTGATTGCAGAGGTGGAATGAGGAACTCTGTTGTAACCATTTCCTGTGCATTTTGAGGTGGTGGTGGTTGTGGTTGTGGTGGTGAATGCGGTGGTGGTGGTGGTAGTGGTGATGACAGTAGCAATATGAATGAGGGAGGGGTGGTGGTGCTGGTGGTGCTGGTGGTGAAAGGATGGGGATAGGGGGGGTTAGGGAGAGGGTTTATCTGGACAGCACTTCCGCCCTCACACATCTGACACTTACAGCAAGAGGGACATAAGTATCTCTCTCTCTCTCTCTCTCTCTCTCTCTCTCTCTCTCTCTCTCTCTCTCTCTCTCTCTCTCTTTCTCTTTCTCTCTCTCTCTCTCTCTCTCTCTCTCTCTCTCTCTCTCTCTCTCTCTCTCTCTCTCTCTCTCTCTCTCTCTCTCTCTCTCTCTCTCTCTGTGTGTGTGTGTGTGTGTGTGTGTGTGTGTGTGTGTGTGTGTGTGTGCAAAATAGATGAAAAAAGAACAATACAAAAATACTCCAAATAACAATGATAATGACAACAATAATAACTAATTAACAAGTAATGTGGCGTTCGCTTTCTCTCTGCAATTATTTTTTAGCTTTTTTCCTCAAGTTCGCTTCGTGTCACATTCAGTACCGATGTAGATTTCAATACGTAATCAGCCTCGACCTTACGGAGATAATTATAGCCACGGGACACTCAAATATCCGGTTATTGGTATCTGACTCGTGTAATTAAAGAGCCGAGATGAAGCCGCGACGCGGTGAATGGAGGAAATGGAAACAACAGAAAATGAAGAAAATGGAAATAATAAGAGAAGAGATGATGATGATGACGATGATAATGATATCGACAACAGTGACAAATGTGCTGCTACTACTACTACTACTACTACTACTACTACTACTACTACTACTACTACTACTACTACTACTACTACTACTACTACTACTCTTACTACTACTACTACTACTACTACTACTACTACTACTACTACTACTACTACTACTACTACTGCTGCTGCTGCTGCTGCTGCTGCTGCTGCTGCTGCTGCTACTACTATCTACTGCTACTACTGATCATGAAAATATGTATGTCAGCTTCGAGACATAGATAAAGAATACGAGTTAGATGAAGAGATGATAGCGGAACAAAGGAGGTTATCTTAGAGAGCGAGAGAGAGAGAGAGAGAGAGAGAGAGAGAGAGAGAGAGAGAGAGAGAGAGAGAGAGAGAGAGAGAGAGAGAGAGAGAGAGAAAAAAAAAAATCGTTACTTAAACAACATGGAACATAAGATATTTTCTTTCTCCTAACCCCTTTCCTCCCTTCCCTCCATCAATACATTCCTTCCTGAGCCTAGTTATAAATCCCTTCCCTAACCTCCCATGACATTTTTTTTTCAAACATTCTCCCCTTTGGAGACTTTCCCCTAGATAAAAAATAATAAAATAAAATAAAAAATAAAAAAACGCAAAATATCCTGCGTTATACACTTTTTTTCACCCTTTCACTCCTTCACTTTCCTCCCAACCAACCCAAAATAAAACTAAACTCAACTAAAATAAATAAATAAATAAATGTTCCGCTGACTACCAAACTCTTCACCTTAATACACAATTGAGATAAAGCAGTAGAACGACACATACACACATGCACACACACACTCACACACTCACACAGCTTCTTACATAGACGCACAAGTGAGCATACACCTTATCGTAATTATATACTCGTACACCTGAGAGCGGCGGAGGCGGCGGGCGGGTTGGCTGAGGCGTGACCTGTGTGCCGTACGTTGCCGCGAGTGCTAAGTGGGTCATCGTGAATAACTGATGCTGATGGGACTGATTGCTATGGTCGGCGCGAGATGTAATGCATAGATTATAGATTAGGTCGCATTGCTGTATTTCCGTGATGGTGCATGAGTGAGAGAGAGAGAGAGAGAGAGAGAGAGAGAGAGAGAGAGAGAGAGAGAGAGAGAGAGAGAGAGAGAGAGAGAGAGAGAGAGAGAGAGAGAGAGATGAAGGATCAGGAAAATGTAGAGGGGGATGAGGGTAGGTAATGGAGAAGGAAAGGAAGGGGAGAAGAGGGAAGAGAAAGGGAGATAAGGGAGGGAGGGAAAGGGAAGGACAGGAGGCTGTATGGAGGAGGGAGAAAGTGGGGAGGTAGGAGTGAGGTGATGGAAGGCGTGGCAGGGAGATTGGGGAAGGAAGGGGAGGGAAGGTGAGGTCAGGGAGTAGATGGAGGTTGGGCAGTAGAGGGTTATATAGAGGTGGACAGTTGGGAATTAAAGCAACAGGGAGGGGTTGGAATGTGGAGGGGGTGCGGAGTGGAGGGGGAGGAGGGTGGGGTGAGGGAATGAACCTGACGCTTGCCCTCCCCCACCTGCCCCCCACCCACCTTGTCTCCTCTTCCCCCGGAACAAAACAGTGACCTGACCCACTTATTCGCGCCGGAACCCGCAACAAAACACAGTAGCCGCCTCTTGCCCCTCCATTGCCCGCATGAGAGAGAGAGAGAGAGAGAGAGAGAGAGAGAGAGAGAGAGAGAGAGAGAGAGAGAGAGAGAGAGAGAGAGAGAGAGAGAGATGATAGGGTAACTTACGTACTGCAAGAAGCGGACAAATACAAGAAAAGTTTGAAAAAGAAACAAAAAAGTATCGACATTTTTCAGTACACACTAATTAGCAGACAGGTATGTGCGGGTGCCGTGTTGGTCAGGGAGGGGATTAGTGTTGGGAGGCTCGGGGAGTGGGTGTGGGAGAGTAGGTTGGGGGGATGAAGGGCGGGGAGGGGTGGGGCTACGATTCTGACCGCTCCCTCCTTCCTTCCTCACTCAGTTCACGCCAGTCCTCTCACTCACTCACGCACTCACGTGGTGGCGGTGCTGGCTGTTGTGGTTATGGTTGTTAGTGTGTGCGTGTGGCTGTGTATGTGATTAATGCAGGAGAATTGTGACCTAAGCTGACAAGAAGTGACCTGTTGCAATGAGGGAGGTTGGTGCAGGTGAGATGAACGAGTGATCTGATCTGTTATGCCTTAAAGGAAAAGTTCTGGTTCCAAAAGACAGAATAATATCACGCGTTTCTGTGGTGGTGTGCTTCCCATATTGTTTGTTATCTGTGGAAATTCATTACTTGTCTGTCTGGTATTTTTGCGAGTACTCGGGTAAAAGTTGAAACATATAGAGAAAAAGGACAGTGACTAAAGGGTACATGAATAAATACCGTTCTCATGTGGATATCGTTTTTATATGGTTTGTGTATTATGTTTTTGTGAGTGCATGTAAAATATAATAATACATAGAAAATTAAGAGCAGAACGTGGTAGCATTACTTCAACTTAAAAAGGACATAAGTAATTTTCCCTCGTGAATAGCAATTTGTATACGTATCATAGTATCATAAACGATTACATTTTACGTCCTGCTTGTAATTAATTTTTATAAGTTAGAAATGGAACGTATGAAAAAAAGACAGGATTACTTAATGTAAGTACGAGAGGAGCACATTTCCAGAACAACTTTTTAGACCCCATAAAAAAAAGAAAATGTGAACCAACAAACTTCAAAGAATAATATGACAGGGAAAAAAATGTGACGAACAAAACTAACAAAAGCAAGATAATTGACTAAATAACATTATGACGTGCGGCACCTGCTCCAAAAAGAAAATAAAAAGTGCCGTTACATAAAAGATCTCCAAACTCAGCTTTTTAAAACGGTGTCAGGGGCGGTAATGATGCCTCGGGTGGTGGTAGTAGTGGTGGTGGCGGTGGGGTTGTAGTAGTGGTGGCAATAGTGGCGGTGGTACTGGTTGTGGTGGAGGTAATGGTGAGTCACTGGCGAAAATGTGTTAGTCATGCGCTGAGAGAACTTCCTTTTTTTTGCATTTTGGCTTTTTTTTTTTTAGATATATTATCATTCATATTTTAGTAACCATTTTTTTCTCTTTTCCCTAACTTCTTTCTTCATTCAGTTTTCTTTTTTTCTATATCTTTTTTTTATTTGCATGTAGTCTATTTATAACTTACTGGAACATTTCTTTTTTGTAAATGTAGAAGTTTATCAGCGAATGCTACGTGCATTACTTCAGTTATTCATCTCACCGGACACCTGCTTAAATCATGTAAATATTTTCACACACATCTGAGAAAGAAGTGTGTTCGTACGTACGTTTTAGTGCTCTGAATACACGCACACACACCCATCCACTCACACCCACACTCACCCATCCACTCACACACACACACACACACACACACACACACACACACACACACACACACACACACACACACACACACACACATCACAAATCCATCCCAGATCCTCTATTGCAATCTCGTCCTTACCACCGGCGGCATTCTAAATACTCACATATACATGAACCTGTCCCACTGCCTCGATGAATGCTAATGAAGGTCACCAGGTTCGCAGGTAGGGTGAGGGGAGAGGTGCGCCTTGTGAGCTGAGGCATAAGAGACAGGTAAAAGATATGCATGGGTGAGAAGAGAAAAAGATACAAATTGGGTGTTTGAAGTAAGAGGAAGAAAAAAAAAACTAGCAGGTGTGAAAACAGATAAAAAAAAATGTGTAAGGAGGCGGGAAAAAGTATGGAGGAAGGTATGGATAAGTAAAAGCCGTGAAGGAAGGTAAAAAAAAAAAAAAAAGAAGAAGGTAAGGTGTGTAGGTAGGGAAGCGTGAGCAGCGGTGGGTGGGTGAGAGCCGCCACACACAACACAGCACACCTGTGACCCACACCTGAATCTAATTTGTGAGCACATGTGTTCGTTTCCTGGAGTTGCGACACACTCCCGGCGCCGCTACCAAGGTTACGTGAGGCTTTCACTGTTATTGTTATGATTTTTTAAATACTTCTGCTGCTGTCACTATTACTATTACCATCAACAACACCACCATCACTACAACTATTACTACTATTTTTACCACTCACTATTATCTCGAGGCTGGAACGAGTATCTTAACGCATTTCTGGCGCACCACAGACCACGACATCGAAACCTTATCCGCAAAAAAAAAAAAAAAAAAATGCAAATTAAATAATGATAAAAAAGAAAAATCAGATAAGGCGTACCAACCAGGTGTCCGCGGATTACTTCACAGAAAACGTGAAATGTAAACAGATCCCGAGATGAAGTCTGATAGATGCGTGTGGTGGAGGCAGATTGCGAGAGAAACAGGTGGTACAAGTCATAGAAGGCTCAGCTTTGTGATGTGATGCAGGGAGCTGATCAGAGAGGGAATGAAGTAGTATTCTGGGGAGTGTTGGAAAGCACGGTAATTTGAGAAGGGATAACGTAAGCAAGGCGTGGAGGGAAAGAAGAAACGTGCCAGTTGTAGGAAGATAAGTGCCGTGAAGGGCGTGGTGTTGGGAGCTCTTGGATGTGTTGAAAAGTACAGTAAGGAGATTGTGAACGAAAAGTGTGGGAGGAGTACGAGTGTTATAAGGAGAGAAGTTGTGATGCAGAGATGTTACAAGGGGTGGACAGTGATCCGGTGAGTGTTGGGTAACAGTCGCGTAGGGAGGGTGTTGAGGGTGTGTCAGAGGGAGGAGTGTGGGTGGGGCGGTACTGGAGTTAGTGATGCATAGTGACGCCGTTCAACAAAAGAAGAAAAATGTCAGTAATGAAAACGGAAGCATTCCCATTGACTCCTCCCTTGTGACTACCATTACTACTACTACTACTACTGCTACTACTACTACTGCTGCTGTTACTACGACTACGGTTAAATTATTAGTCTTTAAAATTAACAGATAAAATCACAAGAGGTTTGATAAGGGAAAGAAATCGTTTAGAGCTTGGAGGGGAGAACTACGTGATAGAGATCATGAATATATATATTAATATATACATTTAATCTTTAAGCACAGACAAATTAACGAACACAAAAAGTCACGAGGAAAAGTCACTAAGAAGGTCACACATACCCTTCATGCACCACTGAATAGAAAACGAACATGATATATAATGTAGAATAATAATAATAATCGAAGTGTAAAACTAACTAAAGACTTCCCGTCGACCGAAAGGAAAAAAAGACGCAAAGAAAAGAACGAAGCTTCCGAATAACTGAAGAATCTGAAGTGAACGTAACATTGCGGAACGAAGAGCGAGTAACAACACATAGTGAGTGAAATGGAAGGGGAGGCCTCACACATCATGGAAGGGACACACCTGGGCTTCATTTACCTACAGATGAGGGCGGAGAGGGCACACATGGACACAGGTAAATACATACGTAACATCATCTGCTTAGGTTAGGTCATGTCAGGATACGACAAGTTGTGATGGAGGTACTGAAGTGCTGTAAAGGATGTGACGCGAGGATGCAGACAAGATCTTCTGAGATAGTATTTTGTCTTGGTAAAGTTAGATTAAACAAAAGAGAGAGAAAGAGAAAGGAAGAAATTGGTTCTTAAATAAATAAAGTGGTTATCGACTGGAATGGACTTGGTAAATACGTAGTTATAGTGCCGTCAACAAGGAGATTTAAAAGAAAAGATAGATTTATGACTAGGAATGATAGATGCGTATAGGTGTGTATATTATATAAAGAAATTGTCACTAGTATGTACATGTAGGCCTGCTGCTTTCTTGCAGTTTCCCTTATGCTCTTGCAATAGGTTACGTTAGGCTAGCTTGTATCAGGTTAGGATACATGGGCGATCCCGCTGAACATTATACACCACAATATCCTGCTCTCTTATGCAAGTGTGACGTGATCGCATCCTAGCTTGGTGATTTCCCATACTTCAGTTTCTCCAGGGAACCTAACATCTTACCTGTACTGATGTCTTTTTACTTCAGAACTCTTAGTAGCAGTAGTAGTAGTAGTAATAGTAACGTAGGATAAATAGTTTTGGGACTTTGCTAAACGAAAACAAATGTACATACAAAAGTTAACAGGGAACTTACTAAAGACTATGATATTGAACACTGAAATAGAGCATGTATCGTAGCATCTCTCTCTCTCTCTCTCTCTCTCTCTGTATGACCCTATCCATTTCAAGTTAATTGTAAGCTTTCTATGTTTTCACATTTTTCGCTCATCAATTTTATTTTAACATTTCACATTACAGTATTTTTCTATGATGCTGATTTCCTGTGTGATAATAGGTAAACGTGTGCCTGATAGAGAGAGAGAGAGAGAGAGAGAGAGAGAGAGAGAGAGAGAGAGAGAGAGAGAGAGAGAGAGTTTCAAGGTTACTATGCGGTTATTTTCTTTGTTTTAGCTCTTGAGTCTCTTCTTCCTCCTTCTCCTCCTCCTCCTTCTCCTCCTCCTTTAAAGCCGAGTATCACATACGAATTGATCGTAGATTAATAAGAATCAAATTACTGGTTATTGGGAGTTATGAACGAGAGAGAGAGAGAGAGAGAGAGAGAGAGAGAGAGAGAGAGAGAGAGAGAGAGAGAGAGAGAGAGAGAGATGTGACCAAGAATAATGTGTAACACCATCTTGCATGAAGGAAATAGATGGGGATACATAACGATACATGCAGTTAGGTGTGCCGGAGTGTGCGAGACGTGGCGGAAGGGGAGGGGGTGATGGGAGGGGGCTGGGTGGAGTGGAGGTGGGTGAAGCGGGAGCAGGCTAGCGGGGTGGAGTGAGGAGGGATGAGGTGGATGGTCGAAAGATGTGGATGCTGTGGCCAGGCACCCGTCACACTCCAGTGCTTATAGGAACATTACTGCTTCTTCTTCCTTCTCTTCTTCCTCTTTTCTTCTAACACATCCTCAAAAGGAAACTCAACTGCTCTTCCTTCGCCTTCTTTTTTCTCTCTTTTTTCTCCTTATTTTCTTCCCTTCTTCATCCTTTTTGCCTCCTCCTCTGTCTCCTCTTTCTTTTCCTTCGTTCATTCTTTAAATTACACGAGACTGGAAGAAAGACGAATATCGACAAGCATCGTATATTGATGAGAAGGAAGTGCGCGTCACTCATAACACAAACAACAACAGCAACAACAAAAGACGAGTGCTAAGTAAAGAAAATAGAATGTAAATATTAAGGAAATTTTGAATTCAGTAACATACACCACGTAGATGAACAATTTAATGCTGGTCTCGTGCATAACTGATTACTTTGCCTTACCGAATCAATTCAGTAAATGTAATCTCACTTTGGAGAGAAAGAGAAAAAAAAAACATATATATATATATATATATATATATATATATATATATATATATATATATATATATATATATATATATATATATATATATATATATATAAACTCTGAATTCAGTAGCACACAAGACGGACAGGAATATTTCAACATTGGTCTCGCTCGTAACTGATTACTTTGTCTTCTTGAGTGCATTCAGTAAAGGTACGCTTGGTTACCAACTCGACATCAAGGAGAGCTGGTCATTCACTTTGAAAGTCCTGTCTAGGTTAAGGGCAGCGACCAACGACTGGAGTCCACTGGCTAGTTCCGAGGCCCAAATGTGTCGCGTCGCGCTGTGGGGAAGGAAACTGATGGCTTGTTCGTGATGTGAGAGAGAGAGAGAGAGAGAGAGAGAGAGAGAGAGAGAGAGAGAGAGAGAGAGAGAGAGAGAGAGAGAGAGAAGGGAAGGTGTCACGTTGGTTCCATAAACTACATGGCGAGGAATTGCAACCCTCGCACATGGACAAAATAAGAAATATTTTCCAAGTGCGTTATACCAAAAAAAATGGTTCGCTGGACACCACGCGTACACTGCAACGCAATCAGAACTTACATCCCCAGAGAGAGAGAGAGAGAGAGAGAGAGAGAGAGAGAGAGAAAGAGAGAGAGAGAGAGACGAGACATCTTAAAAGTAGTTCGGAATTTTATTAAAGAAAAGTTTCAGACACAAATTTACAGGCGAGGGAGACGCGAGGCAAGTTTGTGCTGGGGTAAAAGTGTGAAGGTGCTGCAGGAGCAAGAGTATCATATTAATGCTTATAATTGTGATTCATGAAAGTTCAAAGGCGATGGGAAACTGTTATGACCTTATTGTGTCAGACCGTTCTTGTCACATGCATGAAATAGTACTGTACAAGAAGATTAAAAGAGAGAGAGAGAGAGAGAGAGAGAGAGAGAGAGAGAGAGAGAGAGAGAGAGAGAGAGAGAGAGAGAGAGAGAGAGAGAGAGAGAATGTCTTGGGGTTGTGTGTGTAACCTTGTGAAATTTATTAGATTCATTGGAAACATGACTCTCTCTCTCTCTCTCTCTCTCTCTCTCTCTCTCTCTCTCTCTCTCTCTCTCTCTCTCTCTCTCTGTGGGAATCAAATCACACGCTCACACACACACACACACACACACACACACACACACACACACACACACACACACACACACACACAGGAAGCAGAAATGTCGTACGCTGGACTCAAAACGTAGGAATAAACGAAGTAAGTGAAATACGTAATTCTTATCGTCGTTATCAAGACATTTCGTTGTACGTGAGTGGACTTAACCCTGACTGTGCACGCTGATAAGGCAAGTCTTGTTGGCCGTTTGATAAAAGATAAGAAATGAACCACTGTACTTCCTCTAAAACCCGACTGAATATATTTTTTCTTTCATTGCAGTGAATTCTTAGAGAAAAAAAAAAGATCCCTACCTTGTTTTCATTCTTGGATTTTTTTTTATCAAGCTAATTGTATACTGCGAGACTTTCTGTGGTATATATGAAAAATAACGAAAGAAATTTTAAATATGTGTTAAGTTTGTATTATCAAGAGCTTATTGCGTATCTAGTGGTTAATCTACTTATTCATCGTACGGTGTCGTATTTTTTTTTTTTCATTATACATTTAAACGTTCGTATAAAAACATATCAGTAGAATCTATGAAAACCTTTGTAATTATCTGTTATCTACATAATCGCCTTAATTTCTCTTCGTCCTTTTGCGGTCAATATCCTTTGAAAAATATCTACGTACTGGCCGTGGCAACATTTGATTCGCTCCTTATCTATCTTGGTGTCAGTTGCACAAGGTTGTATAATGTGTCCAGGCTGTGTGACTGTGGTAGTGGGTTATGTAAACGTGGGCTTGAACATGTCCTCTCATCCAGCGTTAACTTTGTACAGCACCAGCAATAATAATAATAATAATAATAATAATAATAATAATAATAATAATAATAATAATAATGATAATAATAATAAGTTGATTATCATACGTATCATTTAAGCAAAGACAATTTCATTCATATCCTTTTTGCTTAAGATAATGATAATGATAATAATAATTAAATAATGGTAATAATAAGTTGATTATCATGCGTATCATTTAAGCAAAGATAATTTCATTCATATCCTTTTGCTTATAATAATAATAATAATAATAATAATAATAATAATAATAATAATAATAATATTAATAATAATAATAGTAATAACAGGAGCAGCAGTATGTCACATGTATTAATTAACGCCCCTTCCCTCCTCCCACAGAGGCGGCCAAGAGAGCCATGATGGAATTCTGTGTGCACAACTTATCGAGCGACACAGATTCTGATGCCTCCACCTCCTCCACCACCTCCTCCACCTCCTCCTCTGATGACGACTGTGAAGATGATGGACGGTCCTACCAGGTAAGATGACGACGGTGGATGCGATGATGATGATGTAGTGAAGTCATTTAAACAGTCTCTTACATTAATTCGTATCATAGTTAACTTCCATTATGTGTATGATTTAAGTTACTCTGTTATGTGTTAAGGTTTTTATATAGTGTCAATAAATGTGTCCATGATCAGTAAGGTAACTGCGACTATTTAGAGAAGTTATGACAAGGCAGTAGAGAATAACTTAGTCCTCCTTTCCAACCTTCAGTGCGCATCGTTTTCTCTAATGCCGCGTAAGGAGAACTTAGGAAATCAAGACACGCGCGCCTTATTTGCATTTTTCATTCCCTAATCGTCGCTTTTGGCGCCTCTCCTCCACCAGGTGACAGCCCCAGGGGAGGTTGGTCTCGCCACAATAGAGGAGGACGCGGAGGAGGACTCAGGCGCAGAGAGTTCAGGTCACTGGATGTTCTCTGCAGACAACACTGACACGGACTCTGTGATTCACGTCCCCGCTGCCCTCACGCCCGCCCCCGTGGAGCCCCCTCGCCGCCACCCACCAGAAGGTAAGGCTGTTGTCCCTTCCTCTTACTTGAAGGTCTTCACAGAAGGTTATTGTGGTGAAGAGAACGAGAGTGGGAAGTTGTTACTCCTAAATCTGAACGTGATGGGATGACTGTTCTCTATTTGAAAGGCCAATCATGATACTAAAGATGTTGGTAATGATAATAAAAACAATGATAGTAATAATGATAGTAATAATAATAATGATGATGATGATGATAATAATAATAATAATAATAATAATAATAATAATAATAATAATAATAATAATAATATCCGCTAAAAGATGGTTGCAACACAATATTACGCAGCATTCCGTAAAAAAGTTAACAAAGTAAAAATAAGTTCCAACGCTTACGAAATATCTAGTTAAGAGAGTTGCCAGCGACGTGCAACATCAGCAGCAATAAAAACAACAACAGTACCGGCAGCAGCAGCAGCAGCAGCAGGCAGGCAGACGCAGTGCGACATGTCTAATGCAGCCGCCGCCCCTCACAGGCCAACGCGCTGTTTACCCCGCTAACAACAACAACAACGCGGCGCTGAGAGGCCCATGATTACTGAGTCTCGCGGCGCTAAACTCCTCTTCCCTGCTATACGTGAGCCGCCCTGCGTCTTTCTCCAAGGAGGGCAGCTGGGCCTCCGCTCGCGCCGCCTTTGCTGTGTGCTCGTTGGAGAAGACTAATATGATGTGTGTGTGTGTGTGTGTGTGTGTGTGTAATATATCTTATGGTTCATGAGGACATAAGCAGACAGGTGGTAAAAAAAAAAAACGCGCTCGCAAACACACACACACACACACACACACACACACACACACACACACACACACACACACACACACACACACACACACTTAACTTACCACAACAAAAAATAAACACAAGCCCTCAAGAACTTGAGCAATATCGTCTTGTAGTTTGCCTCATATCCACACCACTTGAATCATGAGAGACCAGAACACACACACACACACACACACACACACACACACACACACACACACACACACACACACACACACACACACACGTACACGTACCATAAACAGACTCAGGGGTTTGTTTTTGCCTTAGCCCGCAAGGGGAAGAGGTACGGCTGGGTTCCTGAGGCCTTCCTACACTTGAGCGTAAGAATAATGTAAACAATGAAGGATTTAGGCGCACGGCACTTACCGCTTATTGGAAAAGTGGGAATAAAAGAGAAGAGGAGGAAAAAGGCGTCCAGAATAAAGTGAAGATGTGAGAATGAAAGTGAAAAGGAATAAGCTTGTAAAGAAGGGAAGAACGAAGAGGGAGAGAGAATATATGATGACAAGAGGAGGAAAGAGGGAAGGAAGGGTTGAGAGACGTGCAGTCTGGGGCCGTACAGGACACTCACCGTACTTGCGGAAGGAAGGAAACACCTGTCACGTGGAGCAAGTTAATGGTCGAGTAGGTGTGTGTGTGTGTGTGTGTGTGTGTGTGTGTGTGTGTGTGTGTGTGTGTGTGTGTGTGTGTGTAGGCGACTGTAGCTTATGTCGGTAATAAAAGAAAACAGTTATTACAAAAGTGCAGTTAATCCCGTGACGTTAAACCACACACACACACACACACACACACACACACACACACACACACACACACACACACACAGACACACACAGACACACACACAATGTTGGTACGCATGACGGTGCTGCTAAGTAAGGTTGGTAGTAGTGGTCGTAGTAAACGTGTGGTGGTGTGAGTTTTAGCTCCGGTTGTGGCGAGGGAGTGACGCGGTGTTTCTGGGGCACCGCCACCACTCCGAGCGTCGGAACTCAAGTCCAGGTGTCCCGGTGTTGCTTTTCCGGCCGCCACCTGCTGGTTAAGTCTCTTGGTCTTGGTTTCTGCAGCACTTCTTTTGTCAGTTTATTTTGATTTTTCTGCATTCATTTTTCTATAGTTACACAAGGATTACAATTCATGTTTTCATAGCGCTAAAATTTCACACACACACACACACACACACACACACACACACACACACACACACACACACACACACACACACACACACACACACACACACGATATAAAATCTGCGCTAAGTCTCCGAACTCCAGCTGCGAATCCCGCTTTCCCTCTCAGTGCTGGCTTCCGCAGCCACACAAAGGCTGGTTCCGACTTGTCCAGCGTCCACTTTTTCTCAGCCTCGTGGCGCCCGGCGGCGTGGGAACCAGCTAGTCTATTATTCAAGTCATATTGCACTCATTTTAAAACGATTCACTTGTGCACTCTTGCTAGCCTCTTATGGATTAATTATAATCTTTCTGATGAAATTACTCTCCATAGTATACATTTATTTAACTTAGGGCTGGCGCCGTGTTCGGATTAGCTTGCAATACCACAGTTTACCTGAAGCGTACCTCGCGCGGTCCCGTTTTCTACTGAGGGTCCCGCGTGGGAACTTGTACAGTGAGGTGTTGCTTTGGCGGCTCCCAGCGGCCCCCGGCTCCTAGGGCATTGTCCTACGGGGTGATAGCGTGTTTCTTTTTTGTTTCAGATGGAGAGAGCACGGCCAGCGATGAGACCCTTGTGGTAGAGGACGACGAGGAGGACGAGAAGGGCGTGTGTGGTGGGGACGGCGAGGGGCGGGGCGGGCGGCAGGAAGCGGGCGTGACGGTTGGTAATAGTCTCGCCAGGACCCCCGCCACCACCCCGGCCGCCGGCGGTCATTACGACTCTTCCGCCTCTGAGGATGAACACGGCAGTCAAGGAACAGAGCGGCCGGCGGGCGGCAGTTCCCTGAGGGTGGTGCATCGAAGGAGACGTAAGCCAGGCGACGGGAGGCCAGCGGGCACTGGGGCGTCCCTGCAACAAACTAACATGCTCGGCCCTTCCCACGCTACCAGGATTTTCGAGAAACATGTTGATGATGTGTTTGACTTTGAAAGTCTGGAGAGTTGCGAGAGTGTGTCTGGCGGGAGCGAGGCCAGCTCTCCCGGACATCCTGGGAGCCTCTCAGGGCTGGAGGAGCCTGACGCAGTGTTCAACATGTCAGCCACGTCGCAGCCCTTTGCTGACTCCTCTCCTATTGTGACGGATGAAGCCGCGAGGATTACCATGACTGGAGTGTCACCTGAAGTAAGTGGTGAACTTGAAGACAATGAGGGGAGCTCCGCCCCCTCCCTGTTACTCAGCGAGGAAGCCAGAACTCTCTCCCTGGCCTCCACTCCTAGCGGAACACCTGCAGGGGGACGCGGAGAGGAGATTGAAGGTGACCTGAATAACGTGATCAGCAACTCTGACACGGACTTAGTGTTGCCCTCTACAAACAGCGATGGTTCCCAGCCACCCGAGAGCTCCTCAGGCCCGCAGAGCATGGACATGTTTGGCCTGCCAGTGCGATGGACGCCTGGACATGATCCCCGCCACGCAGCAATTGACACAGCCACAACGACGAGAAACAACGACACAACATATATCGAAGCTGAGAAAACTAGCGTGATGCAAATGAGGTCAGACAGTGATACAGAAACTTTCGCTAATACCACAGCACGTCCTAGTAATTCTTCCAGCAGCCTTGTACACCATTCGGAAGGACGGAGCTCTGACGCAGCTGCACCACGTGAAGCTGATCTCTTACCACTACCAGATGGTGCCCGAGCTGTCTCCATTGATGATGTGCAGGTGGGGAGCGCGGTGGAGACGATGGTGGCGTGCGAGGCCCAGCAACAGGAGGCGGTGAGTGCCGCAGCCTTCACTCCTTACACTACTGGTGAAAACAGTAGTGAAGCCCGTCACTGTCACTCGTCTCACGGCCCTGCGCACCACCACCACATCAGTTTGGCGCCGCTTCCCCAACAGAGCGAAGGTGAGACACTTCTGCTCCCTCCGTCGTGTGCCGCGAACCAAGATGTCAATGAAGACACCATGAGGGACGCCCTGCTGCCTCCCTTGCTGCAGGGGAACACGGCCACCAAGACGGCTGTGGGAGGTGTTATCTATGAACAGGTGACTCTTGAAGCACCTGAAAGCAAACCAGCTGACATACATTCCTCCAGGGAAGCCGGATACATCTCCTCCGGTCTTAAGTCTCAGCCGTCCCGTGCAATAACTTGTGGGACTGACCTGCCATCTGGAGATAGTGACACAGACACCGATAATACAGACGGTGACTACGACGAGGAGGATCACTTCGCGGCCGAACTCAGCCTCCGCATCTCCAGCATGCCTGCCGCCACAGCAACAAAAGTTAAGTCATTCAGGAGTTCAGACATTCTGAATCTAATTGGTCTTGAAAGAGGCGGGGCGGGGCCTCGAGAAGTTGGAGGGGTCTCGGATGACGTCTCCCCGCCGGCCAGTCAGGCGGGCAGTTCACCCGAGGTGCCAGATTCACTGAGGTCCAGTGAAGGCCCCAGTGCCACACGCTCCGTGGAGACGCTCAGTGAGGACAGTGGACTCGGGGACCGTGACGTGCGACTTACTCCTTCCTCGCCCCTCGCCCCCATCTCTGAGGCCGCACCAAGCCAGGCTCCTGCCACTCCGTCCGACGCCCCTGTCAGTTCTCGCCCAAGACGTCAGGACGCCCGTCAAGCACGAATCGCTCGGGCACGCTCCCTTGGTGACCTACGCAGCTACTCTGATTCTGACAGTGAGGAGGAAGAAGGAGCCATGTACAGGTGGCAGCCACACCCAGCCGCCCACCAGCTGAATGAAGGTATGAACGGCAGTTCTTCCAGCTACAGAACTCAGCAGCGTCCTTACAAACCCAGCTACACAAATTATCTCCTGCAGCAGCAACAACAACGGTGCGGGGCCGACGCAGCCTCCCGCCTCCCTCCTCGCCCACTTCCGTTCTCTGGCTCAGAGGGAAGCGATGAGGAACTCAGGTCACGTTTCACGAACCACAGGGTCATCTCCCCAGGACACTCAAAACCTCGTAGACATAAAAGTTTCCACGAGGCGTCCAGGCAAGATTCCACCTGCTGGCCCGCCGCAGAAGTAGGTAAAGGGAATTGGGCGGCACCACACGGAGCACCGCGCCCTGGGAGGCGGCGCCCGCAGCCCATCAGCGTGGATCTGGCTGAGCAGTTCCTCAGTCAAGAGGGCCTGAAATCTCCCCAACGTAAACAAACGGTCGAGAACCCTTACGGTGCGGCGGGTGAGGGTCGGGGAGAGGAATGGAGGATGCAGCATCCGCCCTCTCTTCCGGGCACTGGAGGCGTGGCCTACCAGGCGGCCCGCGCCGCACCAGCCAATCAGAAGCCACCTTGCGAGGCGAGTACCAACGGTGTGTGTGTGGGCTCTGTAGGGTCAGGGAGCGAGCAGTGTCCGCCAGCCTCTTCTCTGACGCCGGAGCTGACGGTGCTCCGCGCCTGGCCCGCCGCCCAGGCCGCCCCGTCACTCCTCGCCACGCCGTCCCGCCCGGCCCCCGCCCCGCCCTGCACCCGGCCCCCAGTCCCTGCTCCACTCCCTCACCAATATAGCTCCACGCCCGCCCAGTTGCCCAATGAGTGCCAGCCTGTACACACGGGGCGGAGGAGCAGCAGCCCAACTCATGACCCGCCCGGCACCACTGACATTGAGTTGCGTGCCGCGAGTGATCTTAACGAACAGTGCCTGCCGGGAGGGACTGGTGTCAGCCCCGCAACACCTGACGGAGTAACCACAGAGATGGCAGAGGGGGCGATGAGGGTGCACACCAAGACTTACGGTTCGCATGGGGAGGTGGAGGTCTACCTCGCGAAATGTGACAACGGGTGTCGTCCTCCTAACACCTCCCCGGTCCTCACTCCCAGGGGCGGTGCCGAGCACAGGCCAGGGTCGAGGGGTGTCACTTTCTCGCCTTCAGTGAAAGAAATAAACTGGCGTGAGAGTTACTATGAGGCCGAGCCAGAGGGTGAGGGCTCAGGGAGCGACGTGAGGAAGGTTTTGGTGGTGACGTCAGAGAGCCCAACCCCTCAGCGTGTGGACCTCACCCCCTCCCCGCCTCCTTCTCATGCGCCCACGACCCATTCACAGGATGCAAACAACACACCTGAGAGCAGCCCCGCACCACCTGGTGGCCCCCCTCACGACAGTGATAAAAGTAACGGCCGCGTGTCACAGGCGCCCGCCGGGTCTTCCTCTGACGCAGAGATGGGAGAGGACAAGTCACCTAAGGTTCAGACACCACTGTGGCAGAGATTCAAACTGCCTAAAATTTCTTCACCAAAGTCCCCGCGGCCTAAGATTCCTCCCAAGCCACAGTCGCTTTCCTCACGCTCATCAGACACGGAAAGCTCCAAAATGTCAAGCCCTGGCATGGACAGCAGCTCCTCCACGCCGTCCTCGCCTGACATCAAGACCAAGAAGGCGCCCTCTAGCCCGAGGTTCTTTTCGTGGGGCAGCAAGAGAGAAAAGAAAGTGCGGGTGCTTCCTCCCCGGCCTTTAGTCTCCCCTCCACCACCCCCGGCTCAAGTGAATGCCGGGCAGAGGGGGGAGGTGACGGGGGTTCAGGGTGGGGTTAAAGGTGAACCGGATCCTGCTACGGCAGTGTCTCCCGCGGCGCTGCCCCGCGAGGACAGTGCTGGTGTTTCAGACAACAGTAGTGAGCCTGTGAGGCAGGAAGCGCAACGTGTGTCAGCTCCCGCCCGCGAGGAGCGAGTGACCAGGTCTCCAGTGAGGCTCGTGAATGCTGACAGGCCTCTCATCGCCGATAGTGATGGCTTGAGTCACGGGTCGGGCAGGAGCCCATTGACCTCGGCCACGTCTGGTGAAGACAGCTCAGACGCCGGCCAGCAGCACAGTCCTCGCTCTGCCCTGTCCAAGCCGCCGCTCCCTCCGCACCTGCAGCGTCCTAACCAGCAAGTGTTCCACAAGGCTCGGCTCCTCAGTGCCCGCCGTCAGTACTTCTCACAGGAGCGACAGGTGTCAGCTCCTGAGCGTTCCTCTCCGCCCAAGGAGCTCCCGCCTCCTCCCCCAGCACCCAAGCCACGTGAGGTAACGCAGCACATCGTTGCTTCCCGATATAATTCTACTTTTGACGCCTCCAACAATCTGAAGGAGAGGTTTGAAAGGTTCTCTGCCAGTGCCCGAGCGGAACGTGAGCGACTTGCCCGGAGCACGCCTGACCTGAGTGTAATCGAGGCGAGTGTGCGCCGGCAAGGGCCACGTATTGATCTCTGGAGCCAGAGTGAGCAGCAGCAGCAGCAGGCTGAGTCCCACCCCGCTAGTCCAGCCTCGGCCAGTGATGGTGACGCAGCACGCCCCGATCTCGCCCACCGCGGGGCCTCCAGCACCCACCAGAAGGCCAGGGCAGCTATCCACGAGCGCTACAAGAACCGGGCGCAGCGCATTCACGCTCGTGCCCGCAGTCAGAACTCGGGCGTATTAGAGACCGACTTGGACACTGGAGCGTCTCGGGAAGTGCTCACGCTACGCGAGACCAACTTGGACGACCTGTACAGGGACTTGCAACACCTCCTGGAGAGTATCCCGCCCGTCGGCGCCGCCCCTCCACAGGCAGACAAAGCCCGTGCTAAGTCTCTGCTGGACCTGGAGGCCACCGCCACCATGGAGGCCCAGCTGGATACCCCAGCTCGCCCACCCGATACCCGTGCCAAGAGCATGGAGTTCCTTCTCGACGACGGAAACAAGGCCTCCATCCAGGTGAGTGTTTCCTCTTGACCATCATCCAATGACCTATTTTTTCTATTTAGCCTTCCTACATTAACTCTGTGCCTCCACATTGCATCAAACTCTTACACATTTTCTCTTTCCCTCAGACCTTCCTGCACATCTACTCCTTTCCACTTTACTATTCCATCCTGCCACAGTCCTTCTACCTCCCCCTCTCCCTTCTTCTCTCATTCCTGCACCGGGATTTGTACCTTTGCCCGCCGCCACCTGACCTTTATTCAAGGTAACTAATGTCACGAAATTACTCAACCCTTCCCTTTGCGGGCTCCTCCTTCCTCCCTCCCTCCCTGCCTCCCTTCCTTCCTCATCAGACCAGTGAACGTGATCACCACTTATCAAAAACGTGAAAAAGAAGATAGTTGCAAAACAGTTCACTTGTGATGACCGTGAAAGCTTTAGAAAGACGTGGCTGGAGCGAGAGGTGTTGTGCTGTGCGTGTAGGAAGATGAGGTACCGTAGTTTGCTGTGAGTGTGTGTGCTCAGTGTGGCTTCCTGAACACATCCACTCATTCACTGGTGATGGTGATGGCTTCGAGGCATTACAAGGGACTACTTTGCCATGTTGAATACAGACTACTGTGAGTCATGAGTGCGAGGGAAGGGGGCGTAGGGACGAGGCTCCTACGCTGAGTGAAGGAAAGATACGCTCATAGTGGCTGGAGAGGAGTAAATGTATCCATGAGAGAGAGAGAGAGAGAGAGAGAGAGAGAGAGAGAGAGAGAGAGAGAGAGAGAGAGAGAGAGAGAGAGAGAGAATATGGACGGATAAATATACATATTCCAAGACAGACCAATAGGAAGGATGAGCCACACGACACGTTGGATGTCCCCGCCACCAAGGTCACGTCACCCCACACCTGAGTCATCCTCCCTTCACCCCACTAACTGCCTTCATCCTTTCCTCTGCCTCCTCTTCAATCTCTCATCCCCGCTCACCTTCCTCCACCTTCCTTCACCCCATTCATTTTCCCTTTCCTTACCTGTAAGTTTCCTTCCTTTACTAGTCAACGTATCTTTTCCTTTTTTTTTATCTTACTTTCCTATATCCTTTATACTTCTTCACCTCTTCACTTCTGTTCACTTTTCCATTTATCTTTTTCATCCTTTTCCCTGTCCTTTTTTTTCTTTTTTTTCTATTCATTCTTATCTTCCCTCATTTTTCTTCATCCTTTCTATCTACTGCCTTTACTTTACTTTCTCACTCCTCACCATTTCTCATCTTCTTTAACCTCACTCACCCTCCTTTTCTTCCCCTACACACATCCCCTTAACCTTAAATTCCCCTTTTATTCACCCATCATCATATCTTCCCATATCCCTTCATCCCCATTTACCTTTCCCAGGCTCCTATTCACATTCTTCCCATCCCTCCCTTGTACACACTAACCCCTCGACACCCAAACACCTTTCTATTCACTTCCACTGAACACCTGTCGGAAAACTTTTACCTCAATAGATCGAAGTTTGCCGGGCGGGGACGTGAGGCCGAAAGCGAGGTGGGAGGTGGGGATGTTTTAGAAAGATGTAAAGACACGTGTGGGTTGAGGCATAGGGTGTGGGTGTAGTGGAAACAAACAGAAGGAGGAAAAGGAAGTGCAGAACGAGGGACGGGGTGGGGATGAATATGAATGCTTCGTTGGGCAAATGAGGTGAATAAGGTTGTGGCGACGAACTTAATCACTTGTTTTGTCTGTCACTCTGGTGGCGGCAGTCGGCTCCCAGTCCTTCCCACACCACCTGGGCGGCAATTGTCATGCTGCTAAATCCATCACGTCACGTCCACGGCAGCACGCAGCCACAACACACGGGCACGTATTCACCCGGCCACCGAACCACGTAAACCGCAACCAAGAGAGAGAGAGAGAGAGAGAGAGAGAGAGAGAGAGAGAGAGAGAGAGAGAGAGAGAGAGAGAGAGACCAATAAATCACACGATACCACAACTAGACAGGCAAGGGAGAGGATGGACCAAAGAGACTTCCTAAAGAACCACCGTTTGTTTCCCTCTTTTGTTGGTAAACGGCATGTGTGTGTGTGTGTGTGTGTGTGTGTGTGTGTGTGTGTGTGTGTGTCTTGGTAGGTGGTGGTGGTGGATGAAGAAGTTTAGGTGGGTGTGTGTGTGAATAATTGATAATGATGCAGGCGATGATGGTGGTGATAATGGCAGAGGTGGGAGTATGTAAAGTGGAATGTTGGCGGAAGTGTTAGATGAGTGGAGGCGGCAGCGGTGGTGGAGGTGGAGTGTGAGGAAAGTTAAATGTATAGTTTGTCTGAGAGAGAGAGAGAGAGAGAGAGAGAGAGAGAGAGAGAGAGAGAGAGAGAGAGAGAGAGAGAGAGAGAGAGAGAGAGAGAGAGAGAGAGAGAGAGAGAGAGAGAGAGAGAATGTGGTTGGAAGATGTGAGAGAGTTTCAGGGTGGGACGTGGGAAGGAAAAGAGAAAGGGAGAAAGAGAAGGAGATGAAAAAAAGTGCTTGAGGAAAAATAGTGGACTCCAAAAAGAAAATGTGAGAGAAACAAACAATAATGAAAAAAAAAGACACGTTTAATACTTCCCCTTCAGTATATTAATTTTTGCACAGACGGTAATAACTTCAGTTTTTTAAGCCCAAGAGATCTGAGAGTAAAGCACTGACACACACACACACACACACACACACACACACACACACACACACACACACTGATGGGGATAGGGAGGGGAAGCAATAGTAAGGAGGAGAAGGGGGAGGAGGAAGGAAGGGCAGGGTTAGGGGGATAGGGGGGTTAGAGGAGGGTGTGAAGGGAGGGTTTTAAAGGGGATGTGCAGGGAGGAAGTCTGTCCCGCCCACTCTGTCTGTGTTTGTCTGTCCATCTGTGTGTCTGTTGGCTTGTCTCAGTGTGTCTGTGTACCTCATTTTATCTCTGTTTTTTTTTCTTTATATCTGTGTCTTGTTTTCTTCTGCCTGTTTGCCTGTTCATCTAATGTGTCGTCTGTCTGTAACCCCCCTCTCTCTCTCTCCCCCTCTCTCTCTCTCTCTCTCTCTCTCTCTCTCTCTCTCTCTCTCTCTCTCTCTCTCTCTCTCTCTCTCCGTTATAGCCAGTCATTTCATTTCCCTTATTAGTCAACTTCCGCTTGTCTACAAGCAAGAAAAAATATCGACAAGAAAAGAATAATTCAGATTTTAAATTTGTAACGATACGAACTTTTAATGAACATTTTTTAGAGATATTTCCTCTACGATATAAAGTTGCGACGTTTCCTCGTGGCTGAGCGAAATGTTACGGAATGGAGCTCTCCTCTCAGGGTAGTTTTTGGCACCTAATGGACGTAATTATACGGGAAAGACGCTCCCTGGTGGGATGCTCAAAGTGACAAAACGTTGCAGGAGAAAGTTAAATCGGCACGTTTTCTGAAACTTGTGGTTCTGTACGAACATTTAGTAGGCGCATGCTCCTTTGCAAGCGTTGGTTTGTGTTAGTGTTAGTGAAATATACTGCTCTTGGTGATGTTTTCTGTTGTCTGTAGTGACATAGGTGGTGGTAGTGGCTCTTTAACAACGTTTATGAAGTAATAATGTTAGTGCAACGTTTGTGGTGAAGTAACATTAGGGCAACGTCTGTGGGGTAGCAGGTTTTAAATTAACGTTTGTGGAGTAATCATCCCAGGACAACGTTCGTTAAGTAATGGTTTTAGGGAAATGTTTGTGCAGTGGTGATTATTTTAGGACAACGTTCGTAAAAGCTCATAAAGAGAAAAGAAAACAATCGAAGGTAACATTTTTTTTTTTTTTCGTGTCTGAGAAAAAGTAATGACGTGGAATTGCTGCACGACTTCCTTCAAGCTTCCCTTCCTCCCGCTCTCTCCCTCCTGCCCCTTAATTAGTGACCCCGGCTGACCTCAATTTGTGGGTCGCAGAGGTTATGCGCGTGCAACACAAAGTCTATCACGTTTTCGCTTAACTGTGTACAGTTGGAAGAAGGAAGAAACTGAAAAAAAAGTTAGGTTGTAAAAGTTACGTGATTAAGGAATGAGCTGCTTGTTTTTTATTTGAGTTTGGTAATGATAATAATGATGATGATGATGATGGTTATGATAATAATGATGATGATGGTGATGGTGATGATGATGATGATGATGATAAAAAAAAAAATAATAATAACAACAACAACAACAGTAACAGTAACAAAAGCAACGATAACAACGGAACGAATGACATGCGTGTTTGTGATTCTTTATGAATAAAAAAAGAAAAAAGACACGGACAAAGAAAACCATCCAATCACGCTTAAACATAATTACACACACTCTCTCTCTCTCACATACACGCACACACACACACACACACACACACACACACACACACACACACACACACACACACACACACACACACACACACACAATCAGAGTATTCACACACATAAAAAGAGAGAGGGAGAGGTAGCGATGATAATAATAATAATAATAATAATAATAATAATAATAATAATAATAATAATATTAATAATAATAAATAAATAATATTAATAATAATGATAATAATAACAATGATAATAATAATAATAATAATAATAATAATAATAATAATAACATTAAAAACAACAACAACAATAACATATACGCAATTAGAATATCCACACACTTAAAAAAAAGAGAGAGGGAGAGGGAGAGTTGACAATAACAACAACAACAACAACAATAATGATAATAATAATAATAATGATGATAATAATAATAATAATAATAATAATAATAATAATAATAACAACAACAACAACAACAACAACAATAACAAACTAGCTACGTATGTATTTGTTTCCTTCCCTACCAGCATAACTCAATCGAACCTTCCCAATCGCAGCGCCCCCTAAGGAGTATCTAGCATGTAAAGACCTGAAGGATAAGCCTTCCTCGTCCTTGCTGCCGCTGGTACTGCCCCGGTGAGGAGAGGATGGATGGGGGCGGGGGTGGGCTAGACTTAAAGGCGGGTTGAGGAAAGCGAATACTATATCGATTGTCTTCTGAGTTCACCCCTCTCTAAGACCTAGAGAGAGAGAGAGAGAGAGAGAGAGAGAGAGAGAGAGAGAGAGAGAGAGAGAGAGAGAGAGAGAGAGAGAGAGAGAGAGTGCTGGTTATATGAGGAGTTAGGAGAACCGGAAGGAGGGGGAGGACAGTATGATGAGGAAGGAGTTGAGTGGCAGAGGAGGAAGAAGAGAGGGAGGAAAAGAAGGGAGAGCAGGAAGCGTAGACGCTGGAGATAAACATCGATACTAAGAGGGAAACGGAAACAGATAAGAGAGAGAGAGAGAGAGAGAGAGAGAGAGAGAGAGAGAGAGAGAGAGAGAGAGAGAGAGAGAGAGAGAGAGAGAGAGAGAGAGAGAGAGAGAGAGAGAGAGAGAGAGAGAGAGAGAGAGAGAGAGAGAGAGAGAGTTTCCTGATGGAGAAATTATCTAATGGAGGCTTTATTTTCCCCGTCATTTGCCAACAAGGTGTTAAATGTTGCAGGCTGGTGAGAAATGTTTCATGTTTGTTTATTTTCGTTGTTTGCCTGAGAGAAACACTGCCTCGCTCCCCAGTGGTGCCTAACAAGCCCTTGTGGAATGTGATAATGTCCAAAACAGTAAAGAAGTCATGTTCTCTTAGAGCAAAGGAGACGAATGTAAAGTAACAGCTCAAGTGCATTTGTGTAAGGGTGTTATTCGAGTTGCTATTATTATTTATTATTATTTTTATCATATGTTCAATTCATGACAGTAGCAGTGCATATCTATCACAGTTTTTAAAAGCAAAAGAAGGACACGTATACATAAAACAACTAAATTACATATAATTGATGCTAATACAGCTATCATTATTGTTGTTATCATTACACCAGTGACAGTGACAGTGATATAAGAAACAATTATATTTCTAATAGCAGAATGAAGAACGTTAAGTAACACCTAAATTGCTGTGGTATGATGACCCTATTGCAGTCATTATAACTATAGACGAGGCACTGATGAGAGAAACGCTTGGCAATACTGGCTCAAGGTAGATGAAGGTATAGTGCCTCTGTGTTACCTGTGCAAGGCATGAGAAAATGACAGATATATGTTTATGGTATTACAGTTATTATCACCATCTATCGCCATTACAACCATGGCAGTGACTAGAGAACGTGTGACAATATTAACTTCTATGTGGTATTTGTGCAAGACGTGTGTGAGAAGTTTTGATGAAATTGCTTCGAGAGTAAAACGTTAAATTGCACTTGTGGGAGAACCGTGACGCCACCATCGCCTCTCAATGTGTCTCCTTTCTCCAACCAAGGCTTATCTCCCCTTCCTCCACGCCTCCCCAGGGCCTGTCAACCCCTTACCTTCCCCTGTGGTCCAATTCTCCTCTCCTCCCCTTCCTTCCCTCCATCCCAGGTCAGTCCATCCGTCTCTTTCCTTCTTTCTGGTCTGTCTCTTGCTCACGGACACACGAAAAGTTGCCTCATAAACGAAACAGGTTACGTCTTTCCGCTTCGCTGTCCACCTCCTGTGTTACGAGAATTCTGGTGGAAAATGTGTGAAAAGTAAATGTTAAAGTAGTGCGTATAAATGTAGTGTTTGTAATTTATTGTTGTATTAAGGGAACTGGTATTAATTATGATTTTCTTTATATTCGAAAATGATTACTCCTCCTAGTCTTTTCTTCTTTTCTATTACTTCGTTTTCTTTTTTCTTCTTCTTCCTCATGCTCCTCTTCTTCTCCTTTTTCGTCACCTTTCTTTCTTTCTTTCTTTCTTTCTTGCTGTTGTTGTTGTTCATTTTCTTCTTTATCTTCTTCTTTCTCCTCCTCTTCCTCTTCCTCTTCTTCCCCTTCCTCCTCCCCCTCCCCCTTCTCCTCCTTCTCTATCTCATTATTAAAAATAACAACAACAACAACGCCACGAGCAGCAGCAGCAGCAATAACAGCAGTAGCACCGCTATCCGTTGTTGTGCAGCACTCATTAACATTTTCGACTTTTCCTCCCCTATTCTGAATCCTGACGATGACTTGTGTTGCATAATGTAGCGGAACTCTCTCTCTCTCTCTCTCTCTCTCTCTCTCTCTCTCTCTCTCTCTCTCTCTCTCTCTCTCTCTCTCTCTCTCTCTCTCTCTCTCTCTTGTCCTCCCTCTGTCACTGTTATTGTTCCTAATGACACTCTTCCTTGTTATGTATCTGATCTCTCTCTCTCTCTCTCTCTCTCTCTCTCTCTCTCTCTCTCTCTCTCTCTCTCTCTCTCTCTCTCTCTCTCTCTCTCTCTCTCTCTCTCTCTCTCTCTTTATGGCAGACAGCTTCTCACATTTTCTCATAATCCACCACCACCTCCACCACTACCACCACCCTAACCATTACCTTCCATTTGTCGATGAATGAGGTTAGCAAGACAACCCACTCACCCACATCACCTCCCCCTCTCATCCCCCAAGACACTCCTTTCCCTTCCACTCTCATACCTGTGTACCCGCCTTTTCTTTCCCCTCTCTCCATTCTCCACTCTGTCCCCTCTTTCCCCCTCTCCCGTTCAAGGCTCAGAGAGGAAACTGTCGTGGCGTGAAGGGGAACTGTCCTTGTGGCGTGTGCTCGCGTGGCCTAGTTACTGATGTGCTATGTGGGGCGCGGCGGCGGTGGCAGCGGTGCCGGTGGAAGTGCAGAGAGGAAGGGGACGTGGAATGATGGAGGGGCGTTGGTAGAAAGGATGGTCAGTCCGTGTTCTAAAATGTGCTGGCGTCTTATCTCGACTACTTTGAAGACTTTCTGGTGGAAGTTACTGAGATTTTCAAGTGTTTTCGTGATTCTAGTAGCAATTCATTAAGGATTCTGCACCATCAATGGGGAAAAATCATGAGAACCAGAGAATAAAGCAATACAATAAAGCAATACATTACAATACACTCTGTAATGGATGCGGTAATAGTAAGGGTGCTGGTTGTGTTTGCATGTTAGTGGAGAGAAGGGAGACGCTGTATGATTGAAGAAGAGTGTTGAAAGGAGTAGGGTGTTGAGGTGGTGGTGGTAGTAGTGATGCTGGTTTCCTTGGTACAGAAATGGAAAGAAGGGGGCGCCTGATTAGATGGAAGATTGCTGGAGATGATGTAGTGCATGTGTGATGTGATGGGTGGACGAGAGTAGTGATGGGTGGTGCTGGATGTAGTTAAATAGACGTAGAGGTAACTTTAAGAATAAAATAAAGATGTGGAAGGGTGCTGACGATGTGGAAGAGGGAGGGATGCTGTGTGCTGTTCCTGTACTGAAGTGAATGCAGTGGAATGTTCAAATTTCAGAAGGTGGACAATGCGTGGCGATGAAGGATGAAGGGTAGAATGGAAGGAGGTGGAAGTTTACAATCCAACATCAATTAGTGTCTACAACTTATCACATAGGAGCCACCGTGTCTGCTTTTGTTTGCTCTTCCTTTGCGTTCCTTTGTGTGGGTGCAGGAAGGGGTGGAGGGGAGGAGGAGGCGACTAAAAGGCCACGCTTCAAGCTACCGTGTGACTGTTTACTGGGGTTGATGTGCGGCGGGTGAGGACGCGTCTTTTTGCTTCACAATGTTTACCCTTCTCTTTCCTTTCCTTCCCACGTCTCCCGCCCCTCCCTCCCACAATGTGCTCTTCCTCTTATTCCTTCTCTTTTACCTTCCCGCGTCTACTGTCCTTGCTCCCCCCCACCCCACCTCTCTCTCTCTCTCTCTCTCTCTCTCTCTCTCTCTCTCTCTCTCTCTCTCTCTCTCTCTCTCTCTCTCTCTCTCTCTCTCTCTCTCTCTCTCTTCCCACGATCATAAGGCTGAGTTCGACATCTGTCAATTTAGTCTCATGAACATCATAAAAGGAAATAAACATGCAGTGATTTACGAGTACTTAATGCTTATTACGTGAGATTAATTAGTCATTTAGTTCAGCAATAGCTTGAACATTTATTTATTCTTCTTTATAATGGGTTTAGGTCGCTTACGTGTGTGTGTGTGTGTGTGTGTGTGTGTGTGTGTGTGTGTGTGTGTGTGTGTGTCCTTATAGGGGAAGAGGAAATGGTGGATGTGGTAGGAAAGGAAGAGGAAAGGAGGAAAAGGGAGGATTAAGATAGGGGGAGAGAAAGAAAGGGGAGGGTATATAGGCAAGGGACGGGGAAAATATCATGCGTATTGACATCTTAAAGCCGAATGGGGAGAAGATTGGAATGTGATGGGAGTGTCGGGGAGGAAAGGATATGTAGAGTAAAGCAGGGAATGGTTGTAACTGAAGAGGAGAGTTGAATATATGGGGGAAGGTTGGGGATCCACGTGACGTGATCGTGTTATCAATAAAGCGAGGAGGTGGGGAAGGAGGAGGGAGGTGGGAAAAAGGGGAACCAGAGATTTGTTTTATTATCCTTCCTACATCCCCTCTATTTTTCCCTTATCCTCTTGCTTCTTCTTTCTCCTCCTCCTCCTCCTCCTCCTCCTCCTCCTCCTCATACCGCTTTGCTGCTTCAGAAGGAACATTATGTACATCCTTTGTAATTGGAAGTTGTGTCCTCCTTCCTTCCTTCCTTCCTTCCTTCTTCCTTCTCTCTCTTCTCTCTCTCTCTCTCTCTCTCTCTCTCTCTCTCTCTCTCTCTCTCTCTCTCTCTCTCTCTCTCTCTCTCTCTCTCTCTCTCTCTCCACTCGTACACGTTTTAATATGTGTTCGTTTTAATTTCTTGACATTTTAGTTTCATATGTGTGTGTGTGTGTGTGTGTGTGTGTGTGTGTGTGTGTGTGTGTGTGTGTGTGTGTGTGTGTGCGTGCGTGTGTGTGCGTGTGTGGTTGTCAGCCGATGTCAGTTTCATAACAAAGGGTAGGGGCTTGGGATTTAAGAGTGTGTGTGTGTGTGTGTGTGTGTGTGTGTGTGTGTGTGTGTATGCTGTCCTTTCGTGACCTTGACAGTTGCTTCACTTTACCTGATTCTCTCTCTCTCTCTCTCTCTCTCTCTCTCTCTCTCTCTCTCTCTCTCTCTCTCTCTCTCTCTCTCTCTCTCTCTCTCTCTCTCTCTCTCTCTCTCTCTCTCTCTCTCTCTCTCTCTCTCTCTCTCATTCTTCCTTCTTCTTTATTGAGTGTGTCTTTCTCTAACATTTTCTAAAAGCTGTAGACTTTTCACTCGTCTTGCATTTCCAGTTTCTTTCCTTTCTCTCCTTTCATGAAATTTCCTTCTAATTCACTTTATTTCCTTCTTTGCAATGTGTTTCGCAGTTCAGCTTTCTTTTTCAACGTTCAACGTTCTCTCTCTCTCTCTCTCTCTCTCTCTCTCTCTCTCTCTCTCTCTCTCTCTCTCTCTCTCTCTCTCTCTAGCGGCACTCCTTTCCTCTCATTCCACCTCCCTTCCTCTCCCCTGCCTCGCGTCCCGGAAATCTGACAGCCTTTTAAGAAACGAAAACTCAAAGACCAAAGTCGCAAGATGGACCAGGAAGCCACAGAAGAGCAAGGATTTGTATCATATAAGGGATTTTTTAGCGGTCTCTCTCTCTCTCTCTCTCTCTCTCTCTCTCTCTCTCTCTCTCTCTCTCTCTCTCTCTCTCTCTCTCTCTCTCTTTTATATCTTGCATCACCTCATTATCTTGATTTTTTATTTATTCCTCTGGGGCTTTTTCCCAACTACTGTGCTTTTGATATTTTTTTTGTAATATTTTCACATCTTGCGTGCGTCTAAATAGGTTGTAATGGTGAGAGAGAGAGAGAGAGAGAGAGAGAGAGAGAGAGAGAGAGAGAGAGAGAGAGAGAGAGAGAGAGAGAGAGAGAGAGAGAGAGAGAGTTTTCTTGAGTGTCGCTTATGGTTTCGAAATGTTAGTACAGTGCCTGCTTCATGATATCTTTTCACTTTCTCTCTCTTTTCGTATGTTTTATTCTGGGATTATAGACAGGAAGTGTGTGTGTGTGTGTGTGTGTGTGTGTTTAAGAACATAACATACACACACGAAAAAAATAAAGAGTTACCTCCGAACGCCTCAAGCATACATGGTTTCGAAACAACGGTGCTTCACAATCTGGCCCCACGAACACATTACATGAATTCATACGTTCCTTCCCGCCTTGGTGACTCGTGTGCTTGTAACTCACGAAGCCTCACGACTGCCCTCAGGCTACGCGAGTCCACCAGTGGCTTCTGGCGCGGGGGAAGTGACACATAAACACCATCATTGCCACAGAACTCTTGCGTTAGTGAGTTGCGTCGGTCACTCACATCGCTCACGCCTGAAGCTCCGATAATATTGAAGTTCCGATTATACATATTTTTTAATGCTCGTTCCCTTTCGTGAAGACTCATTAAAATTCCAAGACAATTCCACCAATGATAAATTCTACTGATCTAACCTATCCTAACTTAACCTAAGATGATCTAATGTGTAATGGGAACATCTTAAGGGATGGTTTGTGCATGTAATGTTCGTTCGAGAAATTTACACGTTCTCTTAAGATTTCCGTGAATGGGAACTAAATTGATCAACTGTAAGCCATAAAGGAACGTGATAATCTTGTTTTGCAGTGATTTGTAAGTTTGAATGGGGGAAGAAAAAGACGTGAGGGAAAGGAGGGGGAGACTTTTTGGTGTGCGGCTTGTGTTTTGAGCGCCACGTCACGCTGCCACCGCCACCACGCCGCCGCCGCCGCCTTTGATCCCAAGCTTTTGATGAAACGCTTGACTCATTGATTCATATGATTATTGATGCAAAATTTATTACTTTTAGGATAAAGAAAACATGATATAATTACCTCTTTTGTGTGTGTACGTGTGTGTGCACGCTGCTAAACACCAAATTTTCATTGTTAGGTGAATTATACAAATAAAACTGGTTTATTTTTTAAATATCTATGCAAAGTTTAACTGAGAACGTGAGATTATGTAAACGTGATCAATTTAAGTAGTATTCTTGTTCATATTAACATTTTATCAGCGTTGCTTTTTTGTTGTTGATGTTAACATTTCTAGAAAGTCTTGAGGAGCAAGCAAGGTCAAATATATTCACTATGTCACAACTGTCGTACATTATCATCAGTGTTAATATTAATGTTGATGTCACTGTTCCTTTTGTTGTTGTTGCTACACCTGTGTTCTACCTGCGCTTGCGTGGGACCCAGACACAAGAAAATGATCCATGCGGGAAATCACTGCTCAACGGAAAATTATTTGCACGAGACGCCAACTTAAACTGCCTCTGAAAATTACAGTATTTGGAGGGGAGGAGGGATGGATGGGAGGGACGTGAGTGGGATGGTGGGAGTGTGGGAAGGGAGAGTGAGCGGATGAGTCATGGTTAGTGGGTGGGTTGGTGGCCTTAGAAGGAGTGAACAACAACAAGAAGAACAAGAACGCGGATAAAAGGAGGACGAGACGAAGGAGGAAGAGAGAACAACAAGAACGAAAGAAGCAGGAAAAAAAAATGATAAGAAGAAAGGCGACGAGAAGTAGGAGGGAGGAGGGAGGGAGAAAGAACAACAATAAAAAGAGGACGTAGGGACAAGAACGAGAGACAGATAAGAGGGTGGAAGGGTATAAAGTAAGTAGAGGAGGACAAGTGGGTATATACTTTAGCTGGTAGATGGGTGAATGAGTAGAACTAATGGGTAGGTATGTAAGTTGGTGGGTAAGTTAAGTGGGAGGTTGGGAAGAGCGTCTAGACTCGCACGTTCACTTTAATCTTCAAGGATAATGAAAATTCTACCAGAAAAGCAATAAGATGCTGCGTTTTCTCATCATCGATGTTTTGCTGTGTGTTAACAGAGGAGGGTAGGAGGCTCAGTGGGTGGTGGTGGTGGTGGTGGAGGAGGAAGGAGGCAAGAGGAGAGGGAGAGGGGATTATTCTGGCTGTATCTGGTGGTATAATTTTCCAATAAGACGATGGAGAGAGAGAGAGAGAGAGAGAGAGAGAGAGAGAGAGAGAGAGAGAGAGAGAGAGAGAGAGAGAGAGAGAGAGAGAGCAAAAACTGATTTCAGAGAAGTTATCGGAAAGTTAGGAAAGTTACCTTGGGAATAGGGGAAGGAGTCGATTTGTAGAATATGTGAGAACTAATTGAGGCGAAAACAAGTGAAGCAAATCAAAATTCTAACAGCAGCAGCAACAACAAGAAATACTATTACTACTACTACTACTACTACTGCTACTACTACTACTACTACTACTACTACTACTACTACTACTACTACTACTACTACTGCTGCTGCTGCTGCTGCTGCTGCTGCTGCTGCTGCTGCGCTGCTGCTACTGATGATGATGATGATGATAATAATAATAATAATGACAACAAGAACATCACTGTAATACAAATTAACGGTGATATAACACTTATGTAATGTAATGTAAAGTGAACTGGTTGGAAGAAAGAGACAGTATTACGTGGACAAAGAGTAGGATTAGAAAGCAAGGGAATCTAACACAAACACAAAGGATCAAACTCTCTCTGAGGCCAGATTTAAAGATCTAAAGAAAATCATGAGGGAAATGAACCAAACAAATAAAAAACATAAAAATTCAAAGGAAGACGAAGAGGGTTAGATGACATGACTCACGAATGAAACACGACACAATGAGATAATGAGTTGGAAGATGAAGGTTTAAATATGTAGACACATGAGGACGGAAGGCTAGAGGAGGAGGAGGAGGAGGAGGAGGAGGAGGAAGAATGAGGAGGAAGGGGTAGTGATAATTAGTTCCAACGTGGAGGTTTAAATATGGAGACACATGAGTAATGAGGAAGGACGACAACGACAGGAGGCAGAGGAGGAGGAGGAGGAGGAGGAGGAGAAGTGAGTTGTGTTTGAGAGGAGATACAGTAATAGAAGACGACGCTCATGTTACATCTCACCCTCACTAACACCCTCACACACTCCCTCCCTCTTACCCTCCCTCACCTTCCCTGTCCAGTCACTCCACATTACACCGACCACCACGTGACTGATGCAAGGATGCGCAATAGATGATAACCTCAGTAAATAACGTTAATTGCAAATATAACCTTCAGTGGACCTAAGCGTGTAAATTTGTTCCAGGCAATCAGTCTTTAGCGCTTCCCCTTTCTGAAGTAAAAAGATAGTATTACAAAAAGACGTGTTTACTTCAATGAAATTACATGTTTTTATTTTCCTTTCCTTTAACTGAATTCATCCCGAGAAAGCTGTGTAATTAGCGTAAGTGGATCCTTTCCCTAAACACTTCCACTTTTCTTCACGTGTATAGAACAGCAGTGCATAAAAATTCACTCATAAGACCAATGATTAATTAAAGGTTTTAATCTCTTATCTTGAATTCCAAAGAGGGTTCCACTGCCTCGCCGCATTCAGAAAATCTTTACATCTTTTCAGGCGTCTCTCAAATACTTCACATTCATTGAAAAATCTTCTTTTGCGTTTTTTTTTCTTTTTCTTTTTAAGTTACGAACGAACCGAGAGAAACCGTTTCTTTTATCGCCACGTAAATTTGTTTAAACGGTAACAAAGTCAATCGCCTGAAACTCCGATGCAAGTCAGAAAATAAATTTGAAGGTTCGTTTAGTATTCGTTCTCTCGCGCTGTCCTGCAAAACACACACACACACACACACACACACACAAGGCTGTATGCCGCATTCATGCATAACATTTCCAACAAAATCCCGCAGTACACACACACACACACACACACACACACACACACACACACACACACACACACACACACACACACACACGAAGCTGTATATTTCACTCATACATAGCCTCAACGGAATCGGAATCACAGCTACACCACCACCACTACTATCATCACCCCACCACCACTAGAAGCGCACCTCGAGTCATGTCCAGGGGAAGACACAGGAAGCGCGGGTTGGAGGTATAAAGTCAGAGGGAGGGAGTGAGAGAAGCCGTACTAACCAGCTGTTTCATATCGATCATGGCATTTCCTCACTTCTCACACCCGGTCAGCTTTCAAGATCAGCGAGCCTTCCTGCCTTGGCGGGGCTCGGCGATCGGGATGCAGATTGTGACGCGAGGCTTGTACAGCACGTTAAAGTCCGAGTCAGATTTATGCTCCGTCGAACAGCATTACGATTTACCATTATTTAATGTCTTTCTTCCTCATGACTGACCGAACTTGTTCTAACCTTATTTGATCTAAGTTAACATAGTTTTCTGTTTCTCCCTTACGATTAACCCAACTTGTTTTAACCTTACTTAATCAAACTTGACATGTATTTTCTCTTTCTTCCTTACGATGAGCCTAATTTGTTTTT
>NC_087163.1:8712500-8720000 GCF_035594125.1 Scylla paramamosain
TCTCTCTCTCTCTCTCTCTCTCTCTCTCTCTCTCTTTCATCCTACTCCCCTCATTACCCTCTTTTCTCCCTCGTTTCATTCACTCCTTCACCCTTTCCTTCCCATTTATCCTTTTCCCCTCTTTTCTCTTCATTCCCCTTCCCCTCTTAACTTTCTTTCTTACTCTAATCCTCTCTCTACTCCCGTATCCCCTCCTTTATCTCATTTTTCCCCATTTTTTTATTTATCCTTTCCCTCTCACCTTTCGTTCCCCTTTCCCTCACGCCTTCTTTCCTTGTTCCTACTCACACCATCTCTCGCTTTCCTCTCACCTAGTCCTCTCCTTCCCCTCACCTTCCCCTCCTTTCCCCTCATTAGCTTAGAGTGGGTGCTTTGATCTTGCCTCCCTGACCCTCCTTCCCACTCACTTCACCCTTACACACATACACACTCACACACACACACACACACACACACACACACACACACACACACACACACACACACACACACACACACACACACACACACATACAGATACACACACACACCTACTTTTTTTCTCACCTCTCTCTCTCTCTCTCTCTCTCTCTCTCTCTCTCTCTCTCTCTCTCTCTCTCTCTCTCTCTCTCTCTCTCTCTCTCTCTCTCTCTCTCTCTCCTTCCCTTACTCTTTTCCTGGTTTATTGAACGTCAGTCTCATCTCACGGTAATTATAGTCTCTCTCTCTCTCTCTCTCTCTCTCTCTCTCTCTCTCTCTCTCTCTCTCTCTCTCTCTCTCTCTCTCTCTCTCTCTCTCTCTCTCTCTCTCTCTCTCTCTCTCTCTCTCTCTTTTTCCCCACCCCCGAGCCATTTAGTTGACCTTTCACATCACTTAAGCCTCCAATACGAATCACGTCTGGCAGTTATTAGTTATATTGAGTGCCTGCTTTCATATTGCATTTCTGGTGACTTCCAACAGCACCGAGGAGCGCAACCTTCTCCAGTGCTTCGTTATGGTTTATTGTGCTATTGTCATGCGTGGGCAATTAGACAAAAGTGGTTGTTACTTGTGATTACTCGTCACATTGGTCACGGTTCTTGAGTTGTTGCTGATTTTGACTTTGTAAGCGGCTAAATATCTTCCAAAGTCTTCTCTTTTCTTTGTGTATCTTTGTGTCTGTTTCTCTCCCTAACTTTTTATGTTATTCTGTCTATAAATATGTGCCTTCTCTCTCTCTCTCTCTCTCTCTCTCTCTCTCTCTCTCTCTCTCTCTCTCTCTCTCTCTCTCTCTCTCTCTCTCTCTCTCTCTCTCTCTCTCTCTCTCTCACCACTCACGCACGCACATTTCAGTTTCCATTTCTTTCCCTCTCGTCTCTCCTACCTCCCAGCCTCCTACCTGCTTCTCTCCCTCACGCCCGGATGTTTGGCTTCCGGCTGTCTTAACAGCATTGAGTTTATCGTACCTTGCGACTACAGCCTCCGGAACACCGCCTCACACTCCCGGAACATCGCCTCACACTCTGGAAAGAAACGCCAATGTTCAATGCAGGACTTTTAAATCTTTTTGTCATAGAATAGCTGGGAACAAAAGCTTGAATTTTTTAGAACACTTGAACCTCTTTCAGAATGTCCCATGCTCTTTCCTGAAATATTTCCTTCTCTCTCTCTCTCTCTCTCTCTCTCTCTCTCTCTCTCTCTCTCTCTCTCTCTCTCTCTCTCTCTCTCTCTCCGAAAAGGAAATGGATTCTGATGTGTTGTTGTTACAAATACTACTACTACTACTACTACTACTACTACTACTACTACTACTACTACTACTACTACTACTGCTGTTGCTGCTATCATCATGTATTTATTTATCATTCACGAGGCAGCATTTAAAAAGCTCCACCATACAGTCAGTATTCAGGAAAATTCTGAGCATTTTAAGTGTTCTGAGTATCTTAAGTGTCTGTTTATTATTCTTTTTTCTTTCCTTCTCTTTCTTAATCTTCCTTCTCATCGTCATTACTTCTTCTTCTTCTTCTTCTTCTTCTTCTTCTTCTTCTTCTTCTTCTTCTTCTTCTTCTTCTTCTTCTTCTTCTTCTTCTTCTCCTCCTCCTCCTCCTCCTCCTCCTCCTCCTCCTCCTCCTCCTCCTCCTCCTCTTCTCCTCCTCCTCTTCCTCCTTCTCCTCCTTGCTCTTCATTATCGTCCACCCTCTCCCCTCGCTCTTAGCCACACACACGGGCCACCTCATCTACGTGCCTCCTTCACCATCTGACGTAAGCCTGTGTTGTCCCTCCCTTGCCGCATACCTAAGTCTTCCCGCGCTGTTTCCTTGCCTCGAAATATTACTCTTTTGTTTACATCAGAGAGAGAGAGAGAGAGAGAGAGAGAGAGAGAGAGAGAGAGAGAGAGAGAGAGAGAGAGAGAGAGAGAGACTATATACATATAAAACGGCACATATCCTATGGAAATACACTTCTCTCTCTCTTTTCCTACACTTCTTTTTCTTTCGTAGCCAATAGAAAGCGAATGTAAAAGACTATGTTTACATTTTCTTTCCGAGTGAGAGAGAAAATGGGATACGTGCAGCCTGTTCCTGAAGGCGAGTTTATTAGAGGGAAAAATAAACTGGACGAAGTGTATGTACGCATCTGAGAGAGAGAGAGAGAGAGAGAGAGAGAGAGAGAGAGAGAGAGAGAGAGAGAGAGAGAGAGAGAGAGAGAGAGAGAGAGAGAGAGAGAGAGAGAGAGAGAGAGAGAGAGAGAGAGAGAGAGAGAGAGAAGCGGCTTGTATGTGGGTCACCTGATAGTTATCGTTGATATTCTGGCGACACGCAATGAAGGGAATTACACACACACACACACACACACACACACACACACACACACACACACACACACACACACACACACACACACACACTGTTTAGATAAATGTATAACTGTGTGTGTGTGTGTGTGTGTGTGTGTGTGTGTGTGTGTGTGTGTGTGTGTGTGTGTGTCCCTCCTTAGGGTCTCTTCTGTTAATGGAGGATAACAAGGATGTGTAAGTAACAGGGCACACACACACACACACACACACACACACACACACACACACACACACACACACACACACACACACACTCACATACACACCTTCAGTAGGAATATCGTGTCTGCTAAGATACAGTGAAGGGAAGAAAGGCGAATGTTGAAGAGAACATAAGGGAAAAGAAAGGGAAGGGAAGGGAAGCGAAGAGAAAATATATGGTGTCATTGTCCCTTTTCCTCGTTTTCTATGTATTTTTTTCTATATTTTTTTTTTAGGCCGTGTAATTAAGTCTGGTAGGGAACTTGTGTTTGAGTTTCTCCTTTTTTCCATCTTATTTTCCTTTCCTTTTTTTTTTTTTATATCCTCTTCCTCCCTTGGTGGTTAGGCTTTTTTGTTTTTGTGTTTGTTGTTTTTCTATTTCCTCTTTCCATCCTTCCTTAATTTTTTTTGTACCATTAGTTTATTATCTTTGTCTTATTTTCTTTTATTTTTCCATCTTTTTCTTATTTCTCTCTTTCTTCTTCTTCTTCTTCTTCTTCTTCTTCTTCTTCTTCTTCTTCTTCTTCTTCTTCTTCTACTACTACTACTTCTTCTTCATCCTCTTGTCTTTCTTTCTCTTAATATTATCATCTTCATTCCTCTCCTTCTTCTCCTCCTTGTCTAGTTTCATGGTTACCCTAATTTTCGTCGCTAGTGCGAGCAGTGTGGTGGTGGTGGTGGTGGTGGTGGTGGTGGTAGTAATTTTGACTTAATTATAGGCGAGTGGTAGCCTAGAGGAAGGAGGAGGAGGAGGAGAAGGGAAAAAGAAGCAAGAAGGGGGAGGAGAGAGGAGGGAAAAGAGACTGTGGTTTGTCTGCGGGGCGTCAGCTGGTCAAGGAGGGGGCGGGGAAGGCATGAAGGAAGAAGGGGAAGGTAAGGGAGTGAGGGAATGGTTCTCTCAAAAAGTGAAGTCAGTCCTTGGAAACTCATGAGCGGTTCAGCGAAAGTTGGCGTAGAATCAATAGCAGGAATGTTCTTAGTCTGTCGGCCGATGGGTATGTTATTGTTACTACTACTGCTACAACTGCTATTGCTACTACTGTTGCTGCTACTACATTTTCATTACAGTAGTAGTAGTAGTAGTAGTAGTAGTAGTAGTAGTAGTAGCAGTAGTAGTAGTAGTAGTAGTAGCAGCAGCAGCAGCAGCAGCAGCAGCAGCAGCAGTAGAAGTAATAACAGCAACACATAAAAAATTCTTCAGGCAGCAACATAACAAAACACGCCACATGCCAGACAGACATACATACATACAGACAGACAGACGGACAGACAGAGGACTATAGACGGACGCACCTGGAAGCCAAACACTCCCACACACATATGCACCGGTAACTGCACAGGTAGCAAAGAGCCCATAGTAACAAAGCATATTACTCCCACCCACCCTTCCACTCCCTCCCACTCCCTCCCACTTCCACCCACTTATCCCACTGCGGCGGAGGCTGTATAACGGAGGGAGAAGTTTATGGGGTAAGAAAATAAAGCTGGCCGTGGAGAGGGAGAAAAGTAGCGGAGGAGGAGAAGGAGGAGGAGGGGGAATAGTCGGTTGATGGAGGATGGGCGTGGCTGGAGATAACGAGGGCGTGGCAAAGCGTGGGTGGCGGGTGGCGGGTGTTTGTGGTTCTGCAGGATGAAGTTCTGGGGAGTTTTTATGTTGCTAATTACCTCCCGACACTGAGAACTCGAGACCCGTTGTGGAGAGAGAGAGAGAGAGAGAGAGAGAGAGAGAGAGAGAGAGAGAGAGAGAGAGAGAGAGAGAGAGAGAGAGAGAGAGAGAGAGAGAGAGAGAGAGAGAGAGGCACATTTCTATCGCTGCACCCCCTTAGAACAAACGAGACAGTCATAAAGAAGCATATATATTGTCCTTTTCTATTACACTGCTGAGAACTCATTGGAGGAGGAGATTAAGAAAAGTCACGTGAGACAATCACCCCCTCCTCCTCCTCCTCCTCCTCCTCCTCCTCCTCCTCCTCCTCCTCCTCCTCCTCCTCCTCCTCCTCCTCCTCCTCCTCCTCTTCCTAGACACAAACGGTATTGACTCAGGTCTGCAGTAAAAAGGTGATAAGGGGGAGCGACGATACTAGGTAATCCAATAGTACCAAAGTGACAGGAAAGGACAATGAGACAGATAGTAGAATGAGACAGTAGTAGTAGTCGCAGTAGTAGTAGTAGTAGTAGTAGTAGTAGTAGTAGTAGTAGTAGTAGTAGTAGTAGTAGTTGTTGTTGTTGTTGTTGTAAAAGAAAACAGCAATAACTGAAAATTATTCAGGTTTTTATTCAATCTAATAACGAAACTCTGCTCTGGACGTAATAAAATTATTAAAAAAAAAAACGAAAAAAATCTGGGATAAAAAGGGAGGAAAATCGAGAAAGAACACAACAACACCACCACCACCACCACCAACAACAACAACAACAACATAAGGAAAAAAACATAAACAATTAACTGACTATAGAGAAATCAAGATCGATCGACAATTTTCTTTTTTCTTTTCTGGTTCCCTAAATAAGATTTTCATCCTCAGCGACTTTTTTGTTTCACCTCTCTGCCTACCTGCCATAATTTACTACCTTTACCTGCCCTAGATTCACCTTTACTCCCTTTCTCTACTCCCCAACCAGCTTTCCCCTCCCCCGCCTCCCTCCTCCCCTCTCAAACTCCAAACTGCCTACTTAGCCTCTTGTTCTCCTAAATGCCTCGTCGTTAGCTCTTAATGAGGTAGTTTAGAGATAGCCAAAGGTGAGGTGATTAAAGATAAGCATTGCAGGGGTGGAGAGGGGGGAGGTAGGAAAAATTGAGGTGTGTCATGAAGGGAGGAAGAAAAAAAAGGTGTGTGTGTGTGTGTGTGTGTTTGATGAAGGGGTGGAGGAAAAGTAGGAGACGTGGATGGAGGGATGAAGGAAAAACGGAGGCGTCGAGGGATGGAGAGAGAAAGAGAGAGAAGAGACACGAGATGGGAGGCAATGATAGGAGAGAGATGAAAAAGGAGAGAGGTTGCGCAAAGAAGTGAGAGAGAGAGAGAGAGAGAGAGAGAGAGAGAGAGAGAGAGAGAGAGAGAGAGAGAGAGAGAGAGAGAGAGAGAGAGAGAGAGAGACTAACAAAGATAGGAGAGGGACGCAGGTGGAGGAAGGAGAGAAGTGCCTGATAAATAGCATAGAATACCCGTGAAGATAAAGATTAAAGAAAATGCATTTTACAAAAGTGGAGTAGAAGATAGAGGAAGAGAAGAGAAGAGAAGAGAAGAGAAGAGAAGAGAGAGAAAAGACAATAATAACTATCAAGTATTGCATTTATTACTTTCTGCTTCAGTGGGATGCATTAAGTTTATTTTTCCTGGCAATCTTTTTTTTTTCAAATCAGTGAAAAACGCATTTTTCTTTCCAAGGACACTGTTATTTTTTACTTTTTATTTTTACCTTAGTTTAGTATTTTCCAATTCCACTTTTTATTTTACGAAGTTGAGAGAGAGAGAGAGAGAGAGAGAGAGAGAGAGAGAGAGAGAGAGAGAGAGAGAGAGAGAGAGAGAGAGAGAGAGATGCGTGGGATAAGAGTGTCTTAAAACTAAATCCCCTGCCCCTCTGGTCTTTATATTCATTGAACATTAAACCTTTTTAGAAAACAGAAGGAAACTGAACAAGAACTATAAGAAAAAAATATATAAAAAAGCAAGCTGTGCGATATAAAGAAAAAATGTATAAACTTTCTTTCCGAGGTATCTTTCTGTTTCCCACATTAAGGAGTAGAAGTTGTACTGCGGAAAAAAATCGCTTCTATGTAAAATCCATGCAAGTAAACTGGACCCAAAATAATCCCTCAACGATCACTTCCCTTAAACTTACCTAACTTAACATAAATTAACCTAACATACCATGGTTTGATATAATTTATCACATAGCACACGAAGAACTAGTTTATGTGAAATCTTGTGTTGAATATTCGAAAAGCAAATTTACACTAGTGGAAGTTATGGCATACGTAGCATTTAGAGGAAGACGTGTTTGAGAGGTTCGACGTAAAGAGAGAGAGAGAGAGAGAGAGAGAGAGAGAGAGAGAGAGAGAGAGAGAGAGAGAGAGAGAGAGAGAGAGAGAGAGAGAGAGAGAGAGAGAGAGAGAGAGAGAGAGAGAGAAAAGCTGAGGAGGGAGAGAATGGTGCATACTCTCGCATCAGTAATGGGTGTAATGGAGAGGAGAGGCTTTGTGTAGCGGACCGGCGGGAAGGAAGCAAGGAAGGAAGGAAGGAGTTAGCAGAAGGATGCAGTCAGGTAACGTATTCACGAGGGCAGTAACCGTGAAAATACTACCGGGAAATAACAAAGGGATACATTACTGCAGCGATTGTCTGAGAGGGTCTTAAGACATGAAGATAAGCGAGTGGAACAGATGAGGATAATAAAATTCTGCTTCATCCTACTTGGAAATGATTGGGTGGAGCTCCCGCATTCATGTCACGCGTATTCCGTATAGGGGCAGACAAGTTGCC
>NC_087163.1:8722500-8730000 GCF_035594125.1 Scylla paramamosain
CCCCTAATATTTCTCGCTGCCAAAAGGTCGGCGCTGCGTGGCGGCAACTCCTCCAGGGGGGAGCGAAGGGAAGAGAAAAAATAAGAAGAAAAAAAAAGACCCCGAGAGGCAAAAACTCCGAGTAAACACTTGAGAGGAAAAGTTTTGTGAAAAATACGAGAGAAATGTGGAAGGGGGAAAAGAAAGAAATGTGTTACATGAAATAATTGCCGGTAAATGTTATCAGGTTTTTCTTTTACTTTCTTTCTTTTTTTCTAAATTAAGTTTAATGACTTGTGTACGTATTCTAAACCTACGCCTGATCAGTGAGAAAAAAATTTATCAGCTTTCACTACCAAACCAAGACATTTATGAATATCATTGGCTACTATAGTAATCTAATGAAGAAAAAGGGGAAAAAAATAACATAGCATTTATAACAAACACACAAGCGCTTTTATAACGAAAGAAAAACAGTCATGCCTAATATCAGCACTGGTCATGTGAATACATGAACAGCAAAGTAAGATAACGTCAGTAAATGTGAAAGAAATACGTGATTGTATAATGGTGAAATAGGGGCAGTTAGGTCATTGATAATGATAAGATAACAGAAAATTAATAATTTTAACCATGGCAAAATGATTGTGACAAAAGATTATGAATATTGCTATCAAGTATGTGGATGGTTTTATAAACGAAGACATAAAGCATAAATATAAACTTAACTGCAGCAATACACCAGCAAAATATAAATAAAGTTGATAGAAACGACACTGAAACATACAAGGGAGTGAGAGCTGCCGGCAGTAATCTAGTCCGTCGCACTGTACCACTTTCTGAGTTTCACAATATCGGGACCAAACGCAGCACACCATTAATTCCCTCAACCTGTATTGCAGTCAGGCGAAACAAAGCCAGCACCACCGCAGCCTGAAGGTCGAACACAACGGGATGGGAAAATAAAGTCACGAAGACAGGAACGCGTGACGGGAAATTAACAGCAGAAATAAAGGCAGGAACATCAGTAGCAATAGAAACAAAAATACGTGTCAGGAAAACAGCTATTAGGATAAAAAAAAAAAAAAAAAAAAGACAGGGATGCATGACGGGAAATTAGCAATGAAATGAAGGCATGAACACTATGAGAAGTAACAACAAACAACAAACATGTAGGAAAAATAACAAAAAGAGGACAACCACATTGATGTAAAGTAAGAAAGGCATCAACAAGAACATGCAAAGTAACAACAGACAAAGTAACAAGTGTAGGAAAAGTAGCAAAAGAGAGAGAAGCAGAGCACGTGCAGGTAAAGAAACAACACTAACCATCACGAAACAAGTAGCAGCATAAAAAGAAGTAAAGTAGCACCAATAACAACAACGTAACAAGTAACAACAAATGCCGCAACGTGATTATATAAAAGCAACAATTACAGGCACAAAATGGGATGAAAGGAATCGTGTTAATTAAATGAGATTCCAGGTAGGAAGGTTTGGATTACTCTCCATAGAGCACCAGACTCTTTTTGCACATAACTGGATTCCCATTCACGTAAAATTTCAGTCCCCCATTCACATAGACTTCGATCGCTTCCACGTAGGTTTGGATAATAATTCATGTAGATTCCTGTCCCACACAAAACTGGTTCACTCCCTTTTGTATTAATACTTGAATCTTATTAACAAAACATTGCAATTCTTTTTTGGGGAACTTGAATCTTTTAAACGTAACCTGGAATTCTGTGTAACTTCAAACTCTCTACTGCGTACATTCCAATCCTCCTTTACGCAGAGTTGGATTCCCTTTTAGATATAAACCTGCATTTCCCGTAGGTTTGGATCCCCTTTCCGCTTCTCCCAAGTTGGATAAGAGTCACGCATGGTATGACGTGGCATATAAATAGCAACTTTCCTTAACTATAAACAAGGGGAGGACTGAGTACTGGGCACAGGGGAACGACAAAGGAGGAGGAGGAGGAGGAGGAGGAGAGGGAGAGGTCATGGGAAGGGTGGAAGGGTCGTGGGAGGATGGGAGGAACTGAGGTGTTATCCTGTTCTCTCTCTCTCTCTCTCTCTCTCTCTCTCTCTCTCTCTCTCTCTCTCTCTCTCTCTCTCTCTCTCTCTCTCTCTCTCTCTCTCTCTCTCTCTCTCTAACACACTTCGCATCTTTCCTCCATCCCCTCACCTCCCCTTCTTTCGTCAAGTTGGGTACAGGCGCTTTCCTCTCCTCTTAGGCCCAGGTGAGAATCCCGGGGTGCTGGGGAAGAGGAGGGAGAGTCACGCAGGAGATGGAGGGAAGACGTGAGAGAGGAGACGCATAGAAAGGGAGAGGGGAAAAAATGGGTAGACTTGGCATCAGTTGACTCCCTCTCCTTACCAGTGGCCTTAAGTTCTTCCTTTCCTTCTCCCCTTCCTCCTCCTCCTCCTCCTCCTCCTCCTCCTCCTCCTCCTCCTCCTCCTCCTCCTCCTCCTCCTCCTCTTCCTCCCTGTCTTCCTGTTCCCTCCCTTTCTCTCTCTCTTCTTTCATGTTCCTGTGACTCACCTCTCGTCTTCCTGTTCGTTGTATGCTAATTCTCTCTCTCTCTCTCTCTCTCTCTCTCTCTCTCTCTCTCTCTCTCTCTCTCTCTCTCTCTCTCTCTCTCTCTCTCTCTCTCTCTCTCTCTCTTTTATCCATTCATACTGTTCTCTCGCTTTGCCTTCCTTTCCCTCCTCTCCTCTCCTCACCTCTCCTCTCCTTCCTTCCTCTTCACGCCCACCCACGCTCCTTCATCTCCTCTACTTCCTTCCCACCCTTCCTTCCTCCCTGCCACCCTCCTTTTCCTCTTCTCTCCCTCCCGTCACTCTCACCTCGCTGGCACGGCTCCAGTAACTCCAAAATTGGACTGAGACACACACACACACACACACACACACACACACACACACACACACACACACACACACACACACACACACACACACACACACACACACACACACACGTCGCTAAACAGGAATGCAGAAACAGAAAAAGATCTTGCCTTCCCCCAAACAAAGCAAGTGATGTATACAAGCAATGAGTGTATTCGAACAGAGGCTCCTTGTGTGTGTGTGTGTGTGTGTGTGTGTGTGTGTGTGTGTGTGTGTGTGTGTGTGTGTGTGTGTGTCTGTCTCTGTGTGTGTGTGTGTGTGTTGAAAGAGGCTGCCAAGAATATGATGAAGTGATGAATAATAGTCACACACACACACACACACACACACACACACACACACACACACACACACACACACACACACACACACACACACACATACACACACACACACCACGAACCCTAAAACGCAAACGTGTACGTGACTTGCAACTCACATTAATCCCAAACAAATACTTGAAGGTCACACGTTATCGCTAAGCACTCCACCCTTTAACCACACACTGAAGCATTTGTACCCTTCACATCACCTAAAGCGACAGAAAACAGAGTTCTTGAAACGAACATAATAACAAAATCAGAAACATTGTGAAGTTCATTTATACCAAGATCTCTTTCATTCTAACACTCACAGATTTCCTCAACTTCAGAATATAAGAACATACAGGAAGTTGCAAGCAACCAATCACTGTATGATGCATATAATTCATACCTATTCATTCCTAAGAAATTGTAAGAAACCCAATCTCTAAATCACACAAGTTATTCATACCTATATCCTCCTACCATACGTAATCATATATTTATGTAAGCGTAAAGTTCTACTAGCCATGGGATATGACTAAAATGTATACAGTAAGCTTTATAAAAGGATGAGAGGAAAGAAAGGAAGACTGAAAAATAAGTAAATCGACTGCGTGACGTGGGATGTGAGACAGAAAGGGTATAAATGAAGTAGAAGCACACAATATAATAGCATGGAGAAGGCTCATCTGAAACGGCGGCTCCGTAGCGAAACGGGACAGAAGTTGAGAAGCAAGTCTTTAAAAAAAAATAAATAAATAAATAATAATAATAATAATAATAATAATAATAATCTGTACAATCCTAACAATAAATAATCAGTGTATAATGTCTGGCTATCTTCTGTACTAGTCGTCACGCCACCGCCTGTTAATAGCTCTCGTGGTATTCAGACAAAAGTGGCAGATGACGTCATGCTGAAGTCGCAGCAACATTGCAAGTTTTGTGAAGTGAGGAAGTGACGTGATCCCTCCACTCTTTCTCCGCTGCACTGAGAGATGACAAGGGCCTCGTAATATCCATAGGGGTTATGCAGTGTACGAGAGAGAGAGAGAGAGAGAGAGAGAGAGAGAGAGAGAGAGAGAGAGAGAGAGAGAGAGAGCTACTCAACTTTATCCATATCATTACTACTACTACTACTACTACTACTACTACTACACCCTCCTTGCCTAACACTCACAACTTCATCCAACTCAAACTAACTTAATCATTCCATGCTTCACAACTTCACACCTCCAACTGCTAACACCGAGAGGGAAGTCCCTCTACTAGTCCACGATAACACCTGGCACCGTACGTAGCAAAGACTGACGACATGTTTTAATTACGGACCCAAAAATACGGGGTGACTCGGATGCCAGCAGGACGGGGAGGTTCAGGAGGAATTGGTGGCGGACGCGCGGGTGGAGGTGATGGTGATGGTGGTGGGTAGAGGGCGCGCGCGGGCAAAAATTTCATCCTGGCAACACTGATTATGGTGCATTTTCGTGATTTTTACCTCATTCCTTGCTGTTTTATGCTTCGCCCTTCATGCCTTGTGCCTGCTTGAGACGCAGAGGGAGTGGTGAGTAATAGGAGGAGGGTGAACAGTGCAAGAAGAGGTTACGGGCGGGGAGGGAAAGGAAAGGAAGGAGTAGGAAGAGGGCGGAGGGGGGGGGCGGGCGTGTTGCAGGAAAACATATCATACTGGACAGTCAGCGGCTTAAGCCTGAAGCAGCAGTGACTTATATGTTGCGTCACTGTGTCCCTCCCTGGTTCCCTCCCTTCCTCATGCCCATTACCCCTCCCTTTCCCTCCCCCATCCCTTTCTCTCCCTTCACGCTGCATCACTACTCGACAATATATCCCCTGTAGTTTAGTTTAAATATATGACTATTAGTGCAAGAAACACCGTGTCTAATTACTATTGTATCATTCTCTCTCTCTCTCTCTCTCTCTCTCTCTCTCTCTCTCTCTCTCTCTCTCTCTCTTATCTGCATACACGTGTCGATTTTCTATTTACTTGCACCTCATGACACACACACACACACACTCTCTCTCTCTCTCTCTCTCTCTCTCTCTCTCTCTCTCTCTCTCTCTCTCTCTCTCTCTCTCTCTCTGCCCGTATATCTCCTCAGCTTCCTTTCGTCATTGAGAATTTTAAGTAGTGCATGCAAGGTTCCCAGTGTCACTTGCTGGTTGGTCACTGGTACTCTCTCTCTCTCTCTCTCTCTCTCTCTCTCTCTCTCTCTCTCTCTCTCTCTCTCTCTCTCTCTCTCTCTCTCTCTCTCTCTCTCTCTCTCTCTCTCTCTCTCTCTCTCTCTCTCTCTCTCTCTCTCATGAACGTAAACAAGGTATAGTCATGAAAGAAAATGGCAGTAAGTTTTGTTCTTTCATTGGAAGAGGAGGAGGAGGAGGAGGAGGAGGAGGAGGAGGAGGAGGAGGAGGAGGAGGAGATAAAATGGGAGAAGTAGGTGGTATATCTTTCCATCCATTTATTCGAATACATGCGGGCACGAGAGAGAGAGAGAGAGAGAGAGAGAGAGAGAGAGAGAGAGAGAGAGAGAGAGAGAGAGTCATGCGGGTTGGCTCTTATCTGCGGACTCCTCGACCTTCTCAGTATCGTCATGGCAAGAGGAAAATTATCGTAAGGGGAGACTATGATAACCTTGGAAGCCCAAAATATCGTAAGCTGAGAAGCGTATCCACCTACCTAGTCCATTTCCACCCAGTGACGTTTTTCCTTCTATTCCATTCTTCCCTCTCCCCCTCCCTCTCACTTACGGTGTCATGGTTAGAGTGCCTCCCTCCACTGTTCTCTCGTCTGTTTCAGCGATGCATCTCTACTACTTTTAAGTCTCTATTGAAAGTTATGAAGTTTTTTTTCAAGGATGTTTTGATTCTAGTGATGGTTTGACCAAGATTCTGCACTAATGATCAGGAAAGAAAACGTGTATGAGAAGCGGACTGATCATATCTGTGGTCGTTGAATTATCGTCAGTGAGAACCCAGTGCGTTTCTAGCCGCACTTCTCAACATTTCGTCGTCTTATCACTTGCATATAACAGGCTGTAGTGGAGGTTACTGGACGCTGTTAAGTGTTTTCATGATTCTATAATAGTGATACCCAACAAGAAGTCGGTATAACTAGAATTGAAAAGATATGAAAATCCGTGCAATGATTGTGACCTTTAATGATATTACTAACAAAAGCGAAAAAAAAATCTAAATAGTAGGCCTGAGGTGTCAAGGATAAAGGCCACTCACTCCTACTTGCGTAACTATTTCCGAGGGAAGAATGACACGTGACGGAGGGAGGGAGGGAGGGAGGGGGGAAGGTATTGAAGGTGGGGGCGGCATGAGCGAGGTGGAGTAACTTAGGGCATCACTTGTCTGCTTGAGAGGCGCCCAAGAATAGCTTGACGCGGCGCCCTGCGGGTCATCTATCTGGTGGCTAACGAAAGTTTGTGCAGTGAAAAAGAGAGGGGAGGACTGCGCTTCTCTCTCTCTCTCTCTCTCTGTCTCTCTCTCTCTCTCTCTCTCTCTCTCTCTCTCTCTCTCTCTCTCTCTCTCTCCTTTTGGCGCCTTCATTCATACTGCCTCTCGGGAACTGATGGGCTTTAACTCCGCCAAGTGCGTCAATATTGTATCTTTTATGTTATATATTACCTAAATCTCTCTCTCTCTCTCTCTCTCTCTCTCTCTCTCTCTCTCTCTCTCTCTCTCTCTCTCTCTCTCTCTCTCGGTGTCAGTATTACTTTTCTTAATTAAATTCTCTCTCTCTCTCTCTCTCTCTCTCTCTCTCTCTCTCTCTCTCTCTCTCTCTCTCTCTCTCTCTCTCTCTCTCTCTCTCTCTCTCTCTCTCTCTCTGTGGCGGCACTGGCACTGTTGGCTCTTGTATTAGAAAGACGCACAAACATTTTTTCTTTCTTTCATCAGTTAAGCTCAGTTTTCACTCTGCTTCGCCACCTTCACTCTTTACCTCCCTCACTATCGCTCTCTCTCCCTCCCTCCCGCTGGCATCGTTCGGAGCCCCGAGGTGGCATTGAGGTGGGGCAGTAGACAGGCACCCCCTCCCGAACAACAAACACCAAACAATTGAACGAAATGAATAAATAACACGCACAACTGTTCCCTTCCCTCTGGGGCTGGCCTGCGTGTGTATGTGTGTGTGTGTGTGTGTGTTAAGGGAGGAAGGTTACTCTTCACCCCAAAATACAAGACAAGTGCTCATTAACCGCAGTCCCGAAACAGACAAATGAACATCGACCCGGGAGACGTGAAATGCGTGAAGAAAGAGGACGAGGACGAGGACGAGGAGAGT
>NC_087163.1:8735000-8795000 GCF_035594125.1 Scylla paramamosain
GATGAGGCGATGGAGAAGGAGGAGGAGGAGGGGCAACAAACAGCAGAAGACTTGTTAGTTTTTATGAAGATATTTATGATCAACTATAACCTAATCTAAAATTAAAGACGTAGTATAATGCACGATGAGGAGGGGGAAGAGGAGGAGGAGGAGGAGGGGGAAGAAGAGGAGGAGGTGGTTGTGAGGGAATAACCTCTCTCTCTCTCTCTCTCTCTCTCTCTCTCTCTCTCTCTCTCTCTCTCTCTCTCTCTCTCTCTCTCTCTCTCTCTCTCTCTCTCTCTCTCTCTCTCTCTCTCTTTAAAGCCGTGTTGGGGTGACCACTGACAAGCCTTGACAAAAGTTAACACCAAAGACACCACTGTTTTCACTCATTCTCTCCCACTCTCCCTTTTTTATCCCTCTCTCCCTTCCCTCTACGTACCTCCTTCCACACCTCTCCCTCCCTTCGTCCCTCCCTCCCTTACCTCTCATACTCCCTTTAAATCCTCCCACGCGTCTTCTCTTACCCTCCTTTCGTACCCTAGAAAGAATGTAATAAAAAGAAAGAGAGAAAAAAAGGATACGCAAATAGAAGGAAAGAAAGATAGGAGAGAAGGATTACCATGGAAGAGAGAAAAACAAATTGTATAATGGAACTAAACCAGAGAGAGAGAGAGAGAGAGAGAGAGAGAGAGAGAGAGAGAGAGAGAGAGAGAGAGAGAGAGAGAGAGGAGGAGTGCCATTGTAACTACGATCACCTGGCACTCTGGCACCCTTAGATAGGAAGTGCCTGCATTAAAACGTATTACGCTCACACACACACACACACACACACACACACACACACACACACACACACACACACACACACACACACACACACACAATACGTACCCTTATTTCACTTCCTCAGTCATCATGTTTATTGTTTACTTCTTCTCTCTTCCTACTTCAGCATGATTTCCTTCCTTTTTACCTCCCATTAGCTGGTTTTCTTTCCCTTTACTTCTCCATTTCCTCCTCCCTCTTCTCTTTCCTTTCCTTCTGGCTCTCGTTCTTCATTCCAAACACAAAGTTAAGTTTCTGTACCTGGATGATAAAGATCTTTCTTCCTCCTCCTCCTCCTCTTCCTTCTCCTCCTCTTCCTCCTCGCCCTGTTCTTTCTTCCTCTCTCCTTTCTTTCCTTTACCTCCTTTTTCATGGTCAAAGTTGGAGGAAACGAGAGACGGAGGGAAGGCAGGAGTGTAAAGAAGGACTTGACTGGGAAGGAATGAAAAGCGGATAGAAGAGAAGGAAGGAAGAATGGCGGGAAAGGATGGAGGAAAGGGAAGGAGCGATGGAAATAAATTCTCTACTATCTCATATCCGATCAAAGTTTCTTGTCATAAATTGTGCTCAGATCTAAAAGCTTCTTATGATCGAATTTATGGAAGATAGATAGATAGAAAGAGGGAGGAAATGGGAGAGTTAGTGAGACAGAGTGAGGGAGGGAATGGGAGAGTTAGTAAGACAGAGTGAGGGAGAGCAAGTTGAAGGGAGGGATGATGGGACGCAGATTCATAAGCATGCGGACAACACGATGAGAAATGAGAGAGAGAGGCGTGGCAAGGGGAGATACGTAGGGAAGTCACGTGGACAGGGTGGAAGACAGTAAGAGGGAGGGGACTGAGGGGAAAGGGAAGGGAGGGTAAGTGGGTTAAGGCAGGAGTGGAAGGCGTGGACGTGGAGGGAGCGGGTGGCGGCGGGTAGAGAGGGAAAAGTGACATAAATAGACGCAAAAAAGTCTGTGGGCAGGTGACGCAACTTCACCTGCAACACACGAGGCGACACAGATGAATTAACTAACTACTCACTGCGACGAATGTAACCTCTCTCTCTCTCTCTCTCTCTCTCTCTCTCTCTCTCTCTCTCTCTCTCTCTCTCTCTCTCTCTCTCTCTCTCTCTCTCTCTACCTCTTGACCACACACGTCCAGGTGGATAATTATTTAAGGAGAAACTGTTAAATGGCCTTCCTGAGAACCACACGTAGAGCTTTCAAGGTGGAGGGAAGCTTATGGGTGGTGTGTGACTTCGCTCTCTTTATTCCTTTATTACTCTCTGTCCTCCTCCTCCTCCTCCTCCTCCTCCTCCTTAATCAGCATCCTGCTCACCTGCTCTCTCATAACATTATTTTTCCACCTACAGCTGTTGGTTGCTATTCTCTCTCTCTCTCTCTCTCTCTCTCTCTCTCTCTCTCTCTCTCTCTCTCTCTCTCTCTCTCTCTCTCTCTCTCTCTCTCACCTTCAACACATTTCATTTTCCTTGCCTCATTCTTCTTCATCCTAATTCTCCACCTCATTCCTTTATTTTTTTTTTCTTCCCTTTCGTGCTCCTCCTCCTCCTCCTCCTCACCTACATCTAGTCATGCTCACCACTCCGAGTGCCTCATTTTCCTCCTCCTCCACTTTACCATTTCATTTTCTTTAAGTGTGTACCTCGCATTTCTTCCTTTCCACTTACTTCCCTCCACCGCTTTCCTCCACAGTATTTCCATCTGTCACCTCCTCCTCCTCCTCCTCCTCCACCAACCTCATGACTTTCACTACCCTGTCCACTCTGCCGTCCTCCGTCCTATTCCTCCCCCTCCATGGCGGCGCGAGACACAGAGGTAAAAGGGAAAAAATGCTGCGAAGGGAGAAGACAAAGGGAGTCCAGAGCTGTGACCTAAATAATCCCCTTTATGTTTTGTGTGTTTTTGTACGTCAACTCTTTTTCCACCTTTCATTTATTTTTATTTTATTTTTTTCTCTCGGTGTATTTTCACTTTTGTGCAGTTCACGATTCATAATAATACAACTACTGCTTCTACTACTACTGCTACTTTACTACTACTACTACTACTACTACTACTACTACTACTACTACTACTACTACTACTACTACTACTACCACTACTACTTCTACTACTACTACTTCTACTACTACTACTACTGCTACTTTTACTACTATTACTACTACTACTACTACTACTACTACTACTACTACTACTACTACTACTACTACTACTACTACTACTACTACTGCTGCTGCTACTACTGCTACTACCATTACAATAACAAAAGGGAAAAATGACAACTGCAACAACAGCTCCAACTATAATAATAATAATGATAATAATAATAATAATAATAATAATAATAATAATAGTAATAATAATAATAACAATAACAACAACAGCAACAGCTACAACAATAACAACTACAATAACAACAATTATAATAACAAAAACAACACCAATAAAATATGATGATAAGTTTGTGGAGGGAAATACTGGTTACTTTCCCAAAAACAATTCGGAAAAAAGTTTCGCACAAAAAGACATACAAAAGAGTATTAGTAAGCCAGGGGATGACAGTGAGGTCTCTCTCTCTCTCTCTCTCTCTCTCTCTCTCTCTCTCTCTCTCTCTCTCTCTCTCTCTCTCTCTCTCTCTCTCTCTCTCTCTCTCTCTCTCTCTCTCACCACCTGCCACTCTTCCTTTTCTCCACCCTTCCACACGTGTCCAACTTCCTTCTTCCACCACCACTACCACCACCACCATCACCTCCACCTGTTTCATTTCCTTTCCCCACCATAAGCCACCTCATCCACCTTTCCCCTCCCTGCTTCCTCCATTCTGTTTTTATTTTCCTCCTTTCTCTTCCCCGTTCCCATTTTCTGACTTTTCCTGTTTCTTCCTCGACATCTTACTCTTGTTTTTTTTTCTTTTTTTTTCTTTTTTTTCTTCAACATCTTATTTGTCTTTCTTTTTTTAGCATTGTTTTTTCTTCTTCTTCTTCTCTTGTTCCCTATTATTTTTTTTTACATCCATTGTTTCTTCCTCCTTTCTTAACATCCTCTCAATCTTTGTCTTATTTCCTACTCTCATCACTCCGTCCTCTAGCTCCTCCCTCCTCTAACCCAGTCTCCTTACATCCATCTTTCATCTTCCATCATCTCCCTTCCACCACCTGCTTCCCTCTTTCTCCCTCCATCCATCCACCTGCTCTCGTTCTTCCACCTTCCCTCCCTTCCCCTCTCTTCCTCTCGCTTCCTCTTCACCCACACCTCCCTCTATCTACCAGGTGTACCCACGTAAACTTCTGCATATTCGCACTGGTAACCGCAAACTTACTTTTATTATTCACTAACTTTCGTGGTTTGTGCTCTCTCTCTCTCTCTCTCTCTCTCTCTCTCTCTCTCTCTCTCTCTCTCTCTCTCTCTCTCTCTCTCTCTCTCTCTCTCTCTCTCTCTCTCTCTCTCTCTCTCTCTCTCTCTCTCTCTCTCTCTCTCTCTCTCTCTCTCTCTCTCTTGCTCTAGTGCAACATATGTTTATATGTTTGGGGGCATTCAATTTTTTTCATAATATTTTGTTATTTTTTACTAAATATCTGAATAATTTATAATTTCATTTACAGTCTCTTTTTTTGTCTTTTGTTCTTCATTCCTTTTAATTTTATTGATGTTTCCTTCCTTCCTTCTATTGTGCTCTATATTCCCGATGTTTCTTTCCACGTTCCATCCTTTCTTTTGTGATTTTTTCTCCTTTTCTGTCTTTGTATTGTTTAATATCTCTATCCCCTGTTTTTTTTTTCTTTTCTATTATATTTTTACCTCCTTTTTTCATTTTTTTTCCACTTTTCTTTCCTTTCTTCCATGTCTTTCTTTGTTTACCTCTCCCCCCGGCTCTCTCTCTCTCTCTCTCTCTCTCTCTCTCTCTCTCTCTCTCTCTCTCTCTCTCTCTCTCTCTCTCTCTCTCTCATTATTTGTCTTAAGATAATTGGTCACGTGACGGTAAACACGCTAATGACTATAACATCCTCTTGCCTTAATTGCCTCATCCTCATCGATCATCCTCATCCTCTTCATCCTCATCATCGTCATCATCATTGTCAAGATTTTTATGATAATCTTGAAAGTGCTTTGTAACATCCTTATCCTTATTTTTTGTAGAATGTTCGCTAGTTCTTAGAAAATTGAGAGAGGATGAAGGAAATAGGAGAAGGATAGGGAAGAGAGAGAGAGAGAGAGAGAGAGAGAGAGAGAGAGAGAGAGAGAGAGAGAGAGAGAGAGAGAGAGAGAGAGAGAGTAGAAGAGAAACTCAATTATATTCCGAATCCCTTGTTAAGAACGTGAAAGTTAAGGAGTGAGAAAGGGTAAATAAACGTGACTTGTGGCTTTGTTTTTTGTTTCTCTCTCTCTCTCTCTCTCTCTCTCTCTCTCTCTCTCTCTCTCTCTCTCTCTCTCTCTCTCTCTCTCTCTCTCTCTCTCTCAGCAGCATGATCTCCTTTCCCTTCCTCGTCTTTCCCATTAATTTTCTCCTACACTTCACGCTTCTCTCATGCTTCTCTTACTTCGACTTTCTCTTCTTCTTCTCTACTCTCCCTGCTTTCACTCTCCCTCTTTCTCTCTTCTCTATCTTCCCTGTCCTCCATCTGTACTTTCTCTAAACTTTAAAGCCATTTCATTCCTCCCCATCCCCTCTCTTTTCCCCTCCTTCTCTTATCTCCCTTTCAGCCTTGCCTCCCTCCTCTTCTACTACAGCCTCCCCTCACCTTCCCCTCACTGTTGTCAGCGTTGTTTACCCCTCATCTGAACACTGAGAGGGGAAGAGGAGAGGAGGATGTTGAAGTGTGAAAGGCGGTGAGGGGAGATGAAGGGAGTGATGGGAGCTGGGAGCCATTTCCTGTATCTATGAATTAATTTTATTGTTATTGCGTTATTAATTTTATCATTCGATTTATGAGGAGGCGTGACTGTCTGGCCTCTAATTGTGTGTGTGTGTGTGTGTGTGTGTGTGTGTGTGTGTGTGTGTGTGTGTGTGTGTGTGTGTGTGTGTGTGTGTGTGTGTGTGTAAGTCGTGATTCTTATTTCTGACTTGCACTTTATAATTTTCTTCTTTTTCTTCCTTGCTTACCTAAGTAAGCACACTCTCTTCGTGTGTGTGTGTGTGTGTGTGTGTGTGTGTGTGTGTGTGTGTGTGTGTGTGTGTGTGTGTGTGTGTGTGTGTGTGTGAAGCCTCCCAGGTGACTACTGAACGCTGGCCGCCCCTGGGATTGGAAGCGCCTGTGAGAGGAGTAGAGAGGGGAGAGGTGAGAGGTGGAGGAAAGATGCGAAAGGATGAGAGGTAAGGAGGAGCTGGAAGATGAATGAGAAAGTCCGAAGGAAATTAAAGTGTGAAATGATGATACGAAGGGAGGTAGGGAAGGAGGAAGGAAGGGAGGAAGGGGGGAAAGGGAATGCAGGGAAGGAGGAAGGTAAAAGAGACCGCTTTCATATATTTCCAGGTCAACTTATGCTCTTTCGAACCCTGGGCAGTTACACGAGCTATCAGACTTCCCACCCACCCTACCACACCCCTATTGCACCACCACTCCTCACCCTCACCCTACCACACACTATCCACACTGCTAACCTACCACTCCCCACCCAGACCAGCACCACAGCCCAGCCCAGCCACACCTCAGCATCACACTCCACTGCCTCTCCAACCTCTGCCTCATCCCCCAACACGCTCTCTTCTCCCTTCCCTCAGCCTCCCTTGCCACGCCCTCCCAGCCAGCCACTTTGCCTTCACTGCAGATCGCCTACTGTAACCTTCCTCCCACCCCACCCATCCCATCCACGGCACTCTCGTCTCCCCGCCCACCCACTCCCACTCTCTGCCACGCCTTGCACCACCCACTTCCCTCCACCGCACCACAACTACTGCAGCCTGTCTTACCACTCACTGTTTTTCTTCTCTTCCTCCACCTCCTCCTTCCCATTCTCATCACCATTCTATGTCCTCTTGACTGCTCTTCCCTTCTCTTATTTTCTTAATGCAGTTCTATCTCTCGCCTATTCTCATTCCCTTCCTTTGCAATTTATTGCGCCCCTCATAATCCTCCTAAGTATCCGCTTGTTTCCTCTGACGCATAAGAGAAAACGGGGAAGAAGACGGATTTTTATGTATTAATATTGGAGGGTATGTAAATAAACACAATATAATTATAGGTTGATGACGTAGTGAGTGGTGAGGGAGGGAGGGGGTGACGTGCCGCCTATCAGCATTAGTCATTGGCATTCCTCGAGTGTAATTGGCGGAGGAATGTAGGGCGATAACCAATCAGGAGCCAGATACAGTTCAGGGACGGTGGGTGGCGAGGATGACGTCACAAGGAGCGTTTGTTTTGCCTTGGGACTATAAAAGGAAAACGGTGGCACTGGTTGACTACTATTACAACAACAACAACAACAAAAACAAAAACAAAACAGCAGCAACAACAATAAAGTCAACTACTACCACCACCACTACTGCTGCTGCTGTTACTATTACAACAACAATAACACAATATTAAATACTACCACCACCACCACCAGTAACTACTGTTACAACAACAACAAAAACAACAGCAACTATAACAACAACAACAAACAACCTTAAATACTACCACCACCACCACTACCACCACCACCACTACTACTATTACTACTACTAATGCTACTACCACTACTACTACTACTACTACTACTACTACTACTACTACTACTACTACTACTACTACTACTACTACTACTAAAATAGAAACAGCAATAACAACATATTTTTCTCTTTAACTTTTCTGGAAGGGCTTTTCGTGTGCATGCGAATAACGGACAGCGTGTAAAAAAAAAAAAAGATAAAAAGATAACCGTGAGACAAAATTAAGTGTGAACAATGGAGAAGAAAGATGGCGAGCGGGACCACAGAAATTAAGAGAGAAAGAAGATTAAAAAGTTTACAGCTAAATGAGGATGAGAGAGAGAGAGAGAGAGAGAGAGAGAGAGAGAGAGAGAGAGAGAGAGAGAGAGAGAGAGAGAGAGAGAGAATAGTGAGGATGCGTGAAAAAAAATGAACGCGAAGAACTGAAGAGATCGTAAATGAAAGAAAGAAACAGTGAAAGAGGAAAAATACACGTTAGGATGGAATGAAGAAGACAGACGTGGGAAGAGGCAAAAAGATGATAAGAAAACGTGTGAAAATGAGGAGAAACTTCGGTAAATCATGGAAAAGAAAGTGTAAATTGTACGAAATTGAAAAAAATAAACAGCCAACAATAGTAAAATGAAGAAATATAATAGAAGATGAAAATAATGAAGAAAAGTAATATCAAAGTGAAAAAGTTGAATTTTATGAGATAAAATTTCCTAAAAATAAAGGTATGATCTTAATGATCTTAATGATGAAAGAATATTGTAATGAGAGAGAGAGAGAGAGAGAGAGAGAGAGAGAGAGAGAGAGAGAGAGAGAGAGAGAGAGAGAGAGCTATTCTGCTAGGAAACAAAGGCATTCAGGCGTTGTCCTGCATCTCAGCTACATAAAATTTCGTTTCTTAGAACAATGTCGATCATAGCTTGTCGATCAAGAAAAGGAGATAATTAACTTCACTACTATAAAGTTTGTGGTTTGGATTATGTTACGTTAGTGTGTGTGTGTCTGTGTGTGTGTGTATTTGACAAACATACACATAAGCAAGACTGTGAGGGCAAGAGAAATGGCGCTCACACACACCCACCCATCCTCACACACACACACACGCACAAAGTAATCATCCTGAAAGCTGAAATATACTTAAAAGTGAAAACCTTCAAAAGACCATTTGTTTATGTGTGTGTGTGTGTGTGTGTGTGTGTGTGTGTGTGTGTGTGTGTGTGTGTGTGTGTGTGTGTGTGTTAGGATTCGTGTGTGGGTGGCGAGAGAGAGAGAGAGAGAGAGAGAGAGAGAGAGAGAGAGAGAGAGAGAGAGAGAGAGAGAGAGAGAGAGAGAGAGGCTAAGTTCAGGCAGGTGAAGTGATGTCTGCTTGAATAATTGAAGTAGTAAGGCGTGAGTGATCCTTCTCTTATCTCCTGACACACACACACACACACACACACACACACACACACACACACACACACACACACACACACACACACACACACACACACACACACACACAAGCTCTTCTCATCACATGGTCTAAGAATTTCATTCGTGTTGTTTTCTTTGAGCTGCAGAGAGAATAGGAGCGAGATAAAGAGATAAAATGAGGGAGAGAAAGAAGGAGGGAAGGAGGAAGGGAGAAAACAGAATGCTGAAGAGAGTTGCAGACAAGTAATTACAGAGAGAGAGAGAGAGAGAGAGAGAGAGAGAGAGAGAGAGAGAGAGAGAGAGAGAGAGAGAGAGAGAGAGAGAGATGACACAACGAGAACGGTCAAACAGACAACAATAAACAATAGACATACCAAACATACACAACCCAGATGAGAATGAAAGAGTGAGGTGTGTGTCTGATGTAATTAGTCAACGGTACACAGGTGAAGAGGTGAGAGGAAAATAGGGGGAAGTGAGAAAATGGTGGTAATAATAGCGAGGAAGTGAGATGCCATGATTGAGAGAGAGAGAGAGAGAGAGAGAGAGAGAGAGAGAGAGAGAGAGAGAGAGAGAGAGAGAGAGAGAGAGAGAGAGAGCAAAAATATATAATCCAAATCAGACGAAAAAAAAGTGAAATAATACAAACGAGGAAAATTTCAGGGCGCAAAATGGAGGATGAAAGAAAATAAAAAGTAGGAAACGACAACAAGAGGGTGACATGGAGGTGGTTGGGTTGGAGAAGAGGAAGAGGAGGTGAGGGAAGAGGAGGAAGGTGCCGACCCACAGGTGTTCTACAGGTGAGGGCGCTCATTAACCTGACCTACTTCCGGAGCCAACACGTCGCTCCCCGGAAACACACACACACACACACACACACACACACACCTTGAGTGGGTCGTCGCCTAAGAGAGGGAATAAAAACATACTTAAAGTCTTCCAGCTGTGTGTGTGTGTGTGTGTGTGTGTGTGTGTGTGTGTGTGTGTGTGTGTGTGTGTGTGTGTGTGTGTTGTTAGCGTTAATACCAACATAACATATCCTGAGTAAAGAACATGCAAATTTACCGAGGCACATCTCCGTTCGCACCCTTGACCGTGATGTCTGGCGAGGAGGAACCAAGCAGAGGGAAAGAGGAGGAAAGGATAGTGAGCGAGGGAAGAGGGAAACGGGGAAGAAAGGAAAAGGATATAAATATAAGAGAGTGAATAAAGGAAAGAAAAGAAGTGGGAGAGAATGGAGGGAGGAAATGTTAAGTTAGCGAAAGAAGTAAGGAAATAAGATTAAAGAAGGAAATAATGGAGGGAGAATAAAGGGAGAGGGTAAAACACAGAAAAAAAGAATGAGGAAGTTACAGGAGAGAAAATGTGTTCATAACGAATAGAAACTAAGAAAACGAGGAGGAAGAAAGAGAAAGAAGAACAAGATAAATCAATTAAGCGATTTCACAGTGAAATAAGAAAAAAACTGGGAGAAAGGAGAAAAAAAAACAAAGAACGAAGGAGAAAAGGAATGAAAATGAGTGTAAAAACTAAGGTATGAGTTAGGACAGCAGAAACCGTAAGAGGAAGAGGAGGAGGAGGAGGAGGAGGAGGAGGAGGAGGAGGAGGAGCAGAAGCAGGGCATGCAAGCTCGTTAGCGTGTCCCCAGGGCCAAAAATTCTTCCTTGGCCCGAAATCCCCTGCCTTCCCACCCCTTGTCTTCGCCTCTGCATGGCAACTGTTTTTCTCGTGGAGGCGTCTGGGTTTGCTTTTTTACTCTCTCTCTCTCTCTCTCTCTCTCTCTCTCTCTCTCTCTCTCTCTCTCTCTCTCTCTCTCTCTCTCTCTCTCCCTTTTTTTCTCTCTTCACTTTCTTCTCGGTTGTCGCTGTAAAACTGACCGCCATCTGTCACTCAGTCAAGCGTAAGCAGGAAAAAGTTTTGTTAAATTTATTATTACCGTTAATTCCGTCATTTGTTTTGTTCGAGTGCGTGTTGTTTCCTGATTGCATGTTTCCCTCCCTTACTTTTTTTATGAGTGAATGTGTGTGTCAGCCGGTCATAAAGTTATAGTAATAGGACCTTTTTTTACAACTCGTACGTCAGGCAGCCAACCAAACTATACTATACTATAATACCACCACCACCACCATCACGACTGTGACTGGCAGCGTGGGAGGCAGTACGACACCTCCCTCACTTGTCTCCCGGCTCTGTGTTACACGAATTCGCCGCTTGATTTATTAGTTATATCTTAGCTAGATAAAATTTCTGTGTTGATTAAAAATTATTACTCACATTTGCCTCATTACAACTCAAAGCTTACATTTTTCCCTCGTCACTCTCTCTCTCTCTCTCTCTCTCTCTCTCTCTCTCTCTCTCTCTCTCTCTCTCTCTCTCTCTCTCTCTCTCTCTCTCCTGTAAATGTTTCCCCTTAAGAGTGACGGAGCATATTAATCAACATTTACTAGACGTGACGTGAGGGAGTGAAGGATAAGGCTTCAATAAGAGGAACAAAGAAAATGACCTGTTAACTAACGCAGACTATTTAAAACTAATGAAATCACCAATCAGAAAACAGTCGCAAACGATACAATGATACTGAATGAAGTACTAGATATTTAAATAACCGCAAACTTTATACACTTTCTCCATTGAAATCTGAACTGAATTTGGACTAAAGAAGTGGCAATGAAAGAACTCTGCAAGCGGAAGAGATAAGGAGTGCTGTCAAGAATTGGGTGGAGGTGAAAGCGTCAAATCCTAGAGCGTGTGAATGTGGTGGTGACGGTGGTGGTGGTGGGGGAAGTGTGAAGGCTGCTGTGGGTTTTGGCTCGCTAGTGTTGAAGGTGCTGGTGGTGGTGTAGGCATGTGGGGGAAGGGAATGCTGGGGAAAAAGTTGGAAAAAAGCTGCGTTGTTAAGTCATCCGTGTCCATGCTTGTAACCGCCGCCTCCTCGTGCTCTCTCTCTCTCTCTCTCTCTCTCTCTCTCTCTCTCTCTCTCTCTCTCTCATTATGTATTCCTCCAGTCTGTCATTCCCGTTATAACTTATCTGCACACACACACACACACACACACACACACACACACACACACACACACACACACACACACACACACACAACACCATGGAGTCGGTCGCCCAAAGCCTACTTATTCATATATGAGGCTCCGATCAAATGTATGTAAATATATTCATTCTTGGTAAATAGGTTAACTCAGGTGAAGCACACACACACACACACACACACACACACACACGTACTAGACATGTTGTTAAGTCCCGCAGCAATCGATAGACAGACAGGCAAACAAGACAGAAAAGCAAATAAGGTGCTGGTGGTAGATACACGTGCACACAGACAGACTAAAGCAAAGTGTGCCACAGGAAATGAAGCATGATGAAAAAAAGAACAGTACGTTTCTTTCACTTAAGGTATAGACAGACAGAGACAGATAAACAGATAGCTGTACATATAAATAGAGGAGACAGCAAGAAAACAAATAAGCAAACAGACGGTAAATAAAAGAGTAAAAGAAAGTAGACGAACCGGTATATACAAACACCATCTTTGGAAAATAGTGCGAAGCAACTTTTACTTTTATCAATATTAGTATTATCGCAGTGATAGTAGTAGTAGTAGTAGTAGTAGTAATAGTAGTAGTAGTAGTAGTGGAAGGATATGTGGAGGTGGTAGAGTTAATACTAGTGTAGAGGAGGAAGAGGAAGAAGAGGAGGAGGGGGAGAAAGGGAAGGAGGAGGGGCACGTGACCACCACTACCACCACCACTCTCACCACCACTGCCACCACCATCACCACAATGGGCGGGCGGCGGGCCAGTTGAGCGGTTAGGCCGGTGTCGCGCGGGGCTCCCAACACCCTCTCCTTCCCACTACCTCCACCTGCGCCCTCTCTCTACCTGTGTGTGACCTTGGCCCGCCCCCTCTTGCTTCCTCCCGCCTCCTACCTGTTCTCTATCTGCTTGAGGCGCCAGTGCTTAGCGGTGTGTCTTGAAGCTAGTGTCCATTCGTGTGTTGCTGTGTAAATACGTACGTTGTGCTGCTATTACGGCTCAGGATGGTGTTATGGCCGCATGTATCCTGTTTAGCTTGTCTTGGTGTTGGTGTCTGCTATACTTCACTGCACTTCGATTTGTGTTGTGTGTACTGAGCGCTCTTGTGTCCGGTGTCCTGTTTGTGTTCCCTCGTGTGTTTCTCGCAGTACTGCAAGTGCATGTAGTATATTTGAGTGTCCTCGTGTCGCCCTATCTCAGTGGCGTGCTGGTGGCATGCCCTGGTGCGTGTGTTGGGGTGCTAAGCAATCCCAGTGGGTGGGATGTTGTGTGGGTGTGTCCGCGTCTCCATAGCGGTGTAGGTGTGGCTTTCTGGTAGAGTGTTCCGGCGTGATAAGATTGCTGGTGTGTGTGTGTGTGTGTGTGTGTGTGTGTGTGTGTGTGTGTGTGTGTGTGTGTGTGTGTGTGTTCCTGTACTATGTTGTTTCACGTCAATGGCTCCGTACTACCCGTGGCTCATGTAGTGTGTGATTTGATAGCAAGTCTCTGTAACCTGAGAGTTGAATGTGCTATTGTATCTGTATTGTATCATTGCTGTTCTGCCTTGACTGTGTCCGCGTCTCAGACCACAGACTGTATCCCATAACCCGAACCTTGTATCGTGATTTTACGTGCAACCTGCATGGCCTCTGCCTTTAGAATTATCCTGTACTTTGTTACCTGAAGTTTCTAATAACATACAAGACCTGTCCTGCAAAATCGTGCCGTTATCTGTAATATGTATGGCCTGTACCTGAAAATCCTCCCGTTACCTGTAACCTGCATGACCTTTACCTGTCAATCATCCTGTACACCTCAATCTTATCTATACACATTACCTTAATCAGTGACAGCTCTTTGATCCCACAGTAAAGTACACCTTCTTAGCGACAAATATCTCAACTCTAATATATCACCTTATCTCGCTATCACTTCTCACTGATACACTTTTATCCTTCACACACCTACAGAAACTTCCACAGAGTGAACAGGAAGGTGATGAGTCGGAAAAAGTGGCAGTCTTGTACAGTGTTGAGGGAAGGACAAGGCTGCGTTGGTTCAGTTCCCTCATAACTGTTGCTCAGGACGGTGCCGTGTTTAGCGTCTCCCTTGGGTCTGTCCAAACACCCTCCACCTACAGACCACAGCAGGAGGAGGGAGGAGAAAGGCGTTTGTGTTACTCACGCAGTGCACCTCGTGTTCGTTGATGTAAAGAGAAAGTAAGGAAGAAAACGCAAACTGTGCAGTGAAAACATCGTTGTTATTTCCTTTTCTCTTCTTTCCTTAGTTCCTGCCATTCTTGTGTCATTCTATTTATTTATTCGACTCTCTCTCTCTCTCTCTCTCTCTCTCTCTCTCTCTCTCTCTCTCTCTCTCTCTCTCTCTCTCTTTCTCTTTCTCTTTCTCTCTCATCCTCACAAAATTTTCGTACTTCACCTCGTATCTTCTCCATTAGGCAAGTTCAGCGTCTCGTCTTTTCATCACCGGAGACTGAAGTGAACCAGGAGGCAATTCTAATGTCACAAGTCTGAATGCGCCTCCTTCCGTCTTTCCTTCCTTTCTTCCTTCCTTAAAACTTCCAATACGTGCGTTGGGGGACCACACGTTCCCTCATTACGTGCCTCGAACGTACCCAGTGCCTGGCGTGGTACAAGAATAATTGAGTGGGAAAGAAAAAGTGACGCTAGAATGCCCGCAATGGGAATACCAGTCTAGAGGCATACCGGAGGTTGACTGTATGTGAGGAACGGCTGCCTGGGTCGCAGTGCAGCATACTTTTGTGGCGTCCGTCGGGGCCAGCTAGCCAGGGCACGACGCGGCAACATACCAACCCCGGCAGCATGGCTCTAGACGCGCAGGGAAAGGTAAGATAGATAGTTGTGTGTAGTTATAACGTGGTGTTCGTTACTTGACGCATGCCAACTTATTTGTGGCGAATCTCCTTCCTTTCTGAATTAGTCATTATGGAGGAGGGTGGACAGAGAAAGGGGCACGTGGGATGAATCTGGACAGGTGTTCTTACCAATTAGGTTGAGATACAGGTGAGTGACTCGGGCATTCAGGAAAGGTGTCCAATAGCACCTACTATCCACCACCGCCGGTTTTGAGATGATTCATCGACATCATTCTTGTGTGTGTGTGTGTGTGTGTGTGTGTGTGTGTGTGTGTGTGTGTGTGTGTGTGTATGTATGTGTGTGTGTCTTTGAATTTCATTAGTTAACTTCTATTGCTAAAGACTTTTTTTATATTTATAGCCCTGTAAAAATTGTTTGCCTGGACACAGAAGAAAGAATATGAAGTTGATTTTCTCCTTTCTAGGCTACGGAGCTACACGAGAGCCTGTAGTATAAAATATAAAATGTCCCTAAAAATTTGTACTAAGTGATAATGAAAAAAAAAAGGATTATCCGTCAGGGAAAGGGGTTAACCACCATTACACACTACCACTAAAATAAACACGGCCAGGGACGCGGAGTTCGCCCCCGCCTCGCCACAACCAACACTCCCACACCTGCCAAACTCTGTACCTGTTTGTCGAGTCTATGATTCATTCTCGCGTGTTCAATTTTTTTTTATTGTTTACTTCACTAATAAGTTCCTCACACCTGTCCACGGCGTCTGTTTACACTAGTACACCCACTACATGCTGGAATATATTGACACAAGTTTATTTTCATTGTAATGTGTCCAAACGTTTACATATTCCTTACATAAAGCATCCACACAAGCCGCTGACCCAATCAATCACGTGACATTCAGCTCACCACAACAAATTGACCCATACGCCAAACATACAGAGGGCCCTTATTCTCAATCGCTTATTTCCTCTCATTATAAAACATTTTCATAAACAACAGCGGTAATTAGTGAGGTCTTCATGGATGTTTATCCCTTGATGAGACATAATGCATCTTAAGCTATCCTTAGAACCATGAAAGAAAGAAGACTCTACTAAATTCCACTAAAACCAATTAAAGTTAGTCGACATAATATATCGAAGGGGATGAGAATTTTTTTCTTTTTTTTTATGTAGGCGGGACACTGGCCAAGGGCAACCAAAAAAAAAAAAAAAAAAAAAAAACAGATGGCAGTCCCAGAAAAGGGTCCAAAGCGGTAGTCAAAAATTGAAGGATAAGTGTCTTGAAACCTCCCTCTTGAAGGAATTCAAGTCATAGGAAGGTGGAAATATAGAAACAGGCAGGGAGTTCCAGAGTATACAGATAATAGCCATAACTATCATCACATCCTTTCAAGATCTGCCCTTCCATGATTACAGATAAAGAGCCACACCGTTTCACCTCCACATCTTTCGCGTACACATGACAGTTAAGCCTTTTTGGGGATAACTGCCTTGCATTATTTCTTCGTCCTGCAACCTCGCGGGATCCTGGCATACCCTGACAAACCCTCGCTCGGGACAGATAAACAGGCGGGGCACGCTGTTAAGATAGGACGCATCACTACTCTCGTATGTCAGTTGAAGAGTTCGGCCGGGTTTAATCTTCCTTCTTTTATTCAATACAACCACTATTATGTTCTTATCGTTCCTTCTCTTCTCGACTGTCCTCGTATTGTTTGAAGTTTGCCGTTTAATCTTCTTTTTCTTCTTAATCCTCCCTTCTGTATCAACTTTAATTGGAATTTCTTGTATAACATTACTCGTTTTCTTCAATACAAGCACCGTTATATTTTTTTCTCTCTTCGTCTCTTCCTCCTCCTCGTCCCCTTCTGCCCTTTTCCTCCCTCCCGATATGTTTCTTGCCGCCTCCGTCGTCTACTCGCTGTTTCGGGTTCCTTGGTCTCCGCCACACGGAGATGACGAACTAAAATCCCCTTGAGACTCCGGGCTGTTGCGTGAGGAAAGTTCGAAGCCGGGGAGTAAAAGTCTGAAGATGCGCCTCAACTTTTTGTCAAGAATGTTTGTTTTCTTCTTGTTTGTTCCTTTCACGGCTGTTATTTACTTAGGTGTATCTCTCTCTCTCTCTCTCTCTCTCTCTCTCTCTCTCTCTCTCTCTCTCTCTCTCTCTCTCTCTCTCTCTCTCTCTCTCTCTCTCATTCTCTGCTTCTCGTCCCATTTTCCTTTCCCTCACAACCACCTGACGTGACCACAACTTGGCCTGTTTCTCGAGTTGACGTGACTATTCTTCTGCCAAGCACCCACGCTGGACCTTCCCTCCCTCCTCCCAAATACCTCCCTTCCCTTCCCTCCCTCCTCCCAACCATCCCCCTCCTTTCCTTTCCTCCTCCTTTACCTCCTACAACATCGTCCCTAGGCTGATTTATCCCTTACGCCCTCCCAAAGACCGCACCCTCCTCCCTTGCTTCACCTGCAAACCTGTACCCTGGCTCTTCCCTCGCCCGTCTCTCCTGTCCTCTGATTCAGCTGGCAGGGGCACAGGGGAGCGCTCGAAGGGATACATGGCACTATTATGCAAGGGGAGAGCTTTTTCTTGGCTCGCTCCTGACATTACGAAATTGCTGTTGTGTCTTTCTGTCCGTTTGAGTGTCTCTCTCTCTCTCTCTCTCTCTCTCTCTCTCTCTCTCTCTCTCTCTCTCTCTCTCTCTCTCTCTCTCTCTCTGTTACATGTGTTCGTTCTCCATTTTTTTCTTTGTTTATCGAGGATTTTAATGTTTTTTTCTTTCGTGTTGTTTATTTTTTGCGTTTCTTGTTTGTCATAATATCTTTTCTTGTTTCGTCATCGTCTCCTTTTATGTTTGTGTATTGATATCCATTTGTCACTTTTCTTATTCTTCTATTTTTTTTTTTTTTTGCCGTTGCTTTTGGTATTCAATATAAATTCCTGTGACTACATTTTCAAAGACATTTTCCACTTTTATCTTTCGCATCACTGACTCTCTCTCTCTCTCTCTCTCTCTCTCTCTCTCTCTCTCTCTCTCTCTCTCTCTCTCTCTCTCTCTCTCTCTCTCTCTCTCTACTGGCCTATGCCACCCCACGCCTCCACCTTCATCCAACACCTAACACATTTATAACTACCCACTCCCTTGTCCCCTCACTGTAACTTTAGCCCCACAACACCTCCCACAACACCCCCATAACACACTACAGCGCCTCTCCTTTAAGCCACCCACCACGAACACCACCACTATCATTACTACTACCACTACCACTACTACTACTTTCACTGCAAATCTTACTGACATTACGAACACCACCACCATCATCTCCACTCACCACAATTATCACTATAAATACTACCACCACCCACCACCATCTACCTGCCTGTCTTTAATCAAGTTATCCAAATGCTTATTCTCTTCATCGATATTCATGTCATCTTTCATTATTTCTTCTCTTGCAATCCCCGGTTTTCCATCCCTCTGAAACATACATATATGCATGCGTAAATACATTAGAGAACACGAAAATAAATCTTAAAGTTCAAAGTTTATAATCAATCTGAATTCCAAGAAGTGCTGCATGTCATCTAAAAACAAATTAATATTGGCTATACATACATACATACATACATGGATGCTGACGTACATACAATCAGCACTGTGACGTCACGCACACAAGAATGACGTCACATTAATCTCGTTATTTACTCCTTCTCCTCCTCCTCCTCCTCCTCCTCCTCCTCCTCCTCCTCCTCCTCCTCCTCCTCCTCCTCCTCCTCCTCCTCCTCCTTTCTGACGTCAGCACGAGAAATGAGTCTGGTCTGGAAGTTCACCATTAATTCAACCCAATAGCTGGCTTTATTGTCCCTCGAGTGGCCATAGGCAAGGTATGGGTGTGTGTGTGGAGGAGAGGCAAGGCAGTGGGCTTGACAGCAAGGGTGAGATAGGTGTTGATAGAGGAAGGGGGAGATAAGACTTGGGGACAGACGAATGTGGAACAGAATTCTCCTAGAAAGATAGCCACTCCTTAGAATTAATGCCCTCCAAGACATGACCTGTTAGAACCACACCCCGTACCCTACATAAAACACACCGTAGAACAAAGCTTCCTAAGGATAAACGGCCCTTGAATACAATATCAATAAGACAAAATTCTATTGGAAAATCTGATAGGATATAATTTCCCTAGGCCCAATTATGACTGCAGGGGAAAAATCTTATAAAAAAAGAAAGTTAGGGAAAGATTACATAATATTTAATCCTAATATCTATTTTTTTTTTTTTTTGCATTATTTGTATAACTATAATTTACATCGTGGAATATAGAATTTTATGAAGGAAAGGAAGATAATAGGAAATGTAGGAGTGAGGGAAATAAACATTAAGGAAGAACCCCCTAAAAAGTGACCTGGGAGCAAAGAAGAGGCGTCATGTGGGTAAGAGTGTAAGGGTGAGAGGGGAATAAAGGACGCATGGCAAGGTGAAGATGAACAATGGAGTATAAAGGGAGAGAGAAAGATTATGAACATGTAGGGAGAGGAGAAATGGGGAAGGGGGAGAAGTGTTTGCCAGACTGTCACCTTCCCCCTTTGACCATTGAATAAAGGGAAGGGGAGGGGGAGGGGAAGTATTGGCTCTTTGCCCATGTGGTTAAAGAGATAAATAGAGACAGTATGGGCACATGCAAGCACCACGTGTCTCTCTCTCTCTCTCTCTCTCTCTCTCTCTCTCTCTCTCTCTCTCTCTCTCTCTCTCATCACTTCATCAATGTATCAAATTTTCTTCTATGTAAAAGCGAAAGATGAGAAGAATCGTGTCCATTTTCATGTTGTGAACTTTGATAAGATACTGAGAGAGAGAGAGAGAGAGAGAGAGAGAGAGAGAGAGAGAGAGAGAGAGAGAGAGAGAGAGAGAGAGAGAGTATTATGTAACCGAATATTCCAACACTAATATCTTTTTCTTTCCTTCCACTCTCTCTCTCTCTCTCTCTCTCTCTCTCTCTCTCTCTCTCTCTCTCTCTCTCTCTCTCTCTCTCTCTCTCTCTCTCTCTCTCTCTCTCTCTCTCTCAACCTCTCTCTCTTACTCCGGGATAACTAAGTGTTGCCAGACAGACGCCATTCGCCGCCAACCTCTACGACCGGCTTTCATCATTGCCAATTTCTTACTTCCGGAGAGGCAGAGGCAGTGAAGGGCACCCCCGTTATATGTCTGTTGGTAACACTGACGATCTTCACATCAGGTCGTTGGTAGCACTGCAGGCGGAGATAATAGCGAAGAACCTCGATAGAGTCTTGCTGGGAAGAGGCGGAGGAGGAGGAGGTGGAGGTGGAGGAGGGGAAGAGGGGGAGAAGGAGGAAGTGGAGGTGGAGGAGGGAAAGAAGAGGAGAAGGAGGAGGAGGAGGAGGAGGAGGAGGGAGGAGGAGGAGCGAAAGAGGGGAGGGGGATGTGGAGGTGGAAGAGGAGGAGGGGAAGAATAGAGATCTGGGAACACTGCTTCTGTTACCCTCCCACGTCCGGCATGCGAATGGGGAAGAGGGACTTGAGGAGGAGGAGGAGGAGGAGGAGGAGGAGGAGGAAGAGGAGGAGGAAAGAGAAGAAAATAGTGATGATGATGATAATAACAATAATTCTGATGATAAAGATAGTTAAGATTGATTGTAAATGAAGAAGATAAAAACGAAGAGAAACAGGAGGAGAAGGAGGAGGAGGAGGAGGCAAAAGAAGAAAGAAAAAAGGAGGAGGAAAAGAAAGATAAAAGGAGGAAGATTGGTATTATAGGCTGTAATGTGGCCTGACCTGACTTACGTGATCTCTCTCTCTCTCTCTCTCTCTCTCTCTCTCTCTCTCTCTCTCTCTCTCTCTCTCTCTCTCTCTCTCTCTCTCTCTCTCTCTCTCTCTCTCTCTCTCTCTCAACAAAGGGGCCCCTGCCGTCACGCCCTCGTCCTGACCTCCTGTCGTGACCTTTGACCCGGCTTTCCTTGCACGAGGCTCGAATTTATTTGGATTTTGCGAGACCACTACCACCACCACCACCATTTCCTTCTCCTCCTCCTTTTCCTCTCCTTCAGCTTTTCCCAAGATCATACGGGTCACAGATTCTCAAAACACACCACCACCACCACCACCACCACCACTACCACCACCACCTCCATAATAATTACTATCACCACCACACTACATTCCACCTTCATCATCAGCATCACCATTACTAACGTCACCATAATTACTATCATACCACATACCACCACCACCACCACCACCATTATCATCACTACCACCTCAGAAAACCACAGCGTACTTACCGAAATAAGAAGTACAATGCAAAAAGGAAAATAGATAATTAGCAATTAATATGCGCAGACAGTTATAATTTCATTGCTTCCAGTCCACAGGATCGCAAATGCAATGAACTGAGCATCTTTCCACATGATGATATTAATGATAGCAATAAATTCTATGAGGCTGATGATAATAAAAGTTCAAATAATAACATACGTATCATGACAAATACGTATGATAATACCTCTGTTATTACTTCCTATTATTCTGATGTTTCATATTTTTTTCATTTGTTATCTTTAATTTCCTTTATTGTTTTTTTTTTTGCGAATTAATGTGTTTCTTTTCTCTTTGCAGGTGAGATTGCTGTTCCTTTGTGTTCCTGAGAGCAGATAAGTACAGGAAAGAGAGAGAGAGAGAGAGAGAGAGAGAGAGAGAGAGAGAGAGAGAGAGAGAGAGAGAGAGAGAGAGAGAGAGAGAGAGAGAGAGAGAGTTAAGATGTTGCAGTATTTCCAATGGTGAAGTGTTGGGTTACTTTAATTTAAACACGACGGGAGGGGAAGAGAAGAAGGGAAGTGGAAAGAAGATGAAGGCAAGTAAGAGGAAGGATAAATTGACTCAAATGTATAATTAACTCAGAAGGAAGACTATTTATTTATTAATTTATTTGAGACTATATTCTTAGTTTCGACCTGAGCTCGTATATTTTTAGGAGTTGCTTGTTGATTTTCTACATAAATGATTTCTCGTGTGTGTGTGTGTGTGTGTGTGTGTGTGTGTGTGTGTGTGTGTGTGTGTAGAGGTATGTATGTAAGTAGGAGGGTAAGTTTATTTCCTACCTACTGTATCTACCTGCTTTTCCATATATCTTTATATCTATCCATCTGTCTATCGATCTATCTATCTATCTACTTCCTATCTAACTACCAACTTCTCCATCTATCAATCTATCTATCTATCAACTTCTAAGCATACATGAACTGTCAAGAAGTGTGTGTGTGTGTGTGTGTGTGTGTGTGTGTGTGTGTGTGTGTGTGTGTGTGTGTGTGTGTGTGTGTGCGTGCGTGCGCGTGTGTGTGTGGCATTTCATTCGTATGCATTATTTACTTCCTTTGTCTCACTGTCTAGTGTTGTAATTAGTGAAAAAGAAAGAAACAAAATTAATACAGCCAGTAATAGGATACCTAACTCTCTCTCTCTCTCTCTCTCTCTCTCTCTCTCTCTCTCTCTCTCTCTCTCTCTCTCTCTCTCTCTCTCTCTCTCTCTCTCTCTCACTGTTGACAAAGAAGAGGCAACTCGTTTTGAGAGGAGTCAAGGGGCGCTTAGGTAGATTTTCTCTCTCTCTCTCTCTCTCTCTCTCTCTCTCTCTCTCTCTCTCTCTCTCTCTCTCTCTCTCTCTCTCTCTCTCTCTCTCACGTCCCCGCACAGCTGATTCTTGCAAGGCCTTACCTAAGTGACATTTACACGTGGCTCGCAGGTAAGAGATAATTTGAGAGAGAGAGAGAGAGAGAGAGAGAGAGAGAGAGAGAGAGAGAGAGAGAGAGAGAGAGAGAGAGAGAGAGACTCGGAAGATGATTATAGTAGCGGTAAGAGGAATAGGAAATGAAGCGGAGGAGGAGAAGGAGGAGGAGGATACACAGTGGGATAGGACAGAGGTAAGATGGATGATACATAAGTGGATAGAAAAAGTGGAGAGCAGGCGGAATGGAATGCGGGTTGGGTTTGGTCACGTGATAGGAGAAGATATGATAAACACGAAACAATGGCGCCACACACGCGCATATAAATACTCACACACTCGGATACATACACACCCAGCACTGGTAACAATTTCTAATCAAATTGTAATAATGCGATTAATGAACATACAAAGATATTTAATTCAAGACCACGTTGATCAAGGAAAAGGAAGTAATTAACGTGATTTTTCCTGTAACTAAGAACCTACGTAAGTCGTCCTACTCAGTCCGTGCAGCTAAGATAACCGTTATCAGAGGATGTAACGTTGCCACATCAGCAGCGGATCTTTCACTGCGGGAGGGCCTATGTATTGGTCATGATGTCTATGTTCTTATTTGGTAATAACTGATAGTGATAGACCAGTGCAAGCCAGTAGCCGGCTGGAGGGAGTCAGTGGGAGTCCGTGCTCGTCGGTGCCTGTGTCCTGTGTCCGTACACTCTCCCTCAGTCGTGTTTCTCCAAGTCTTTCCTCGTGTGTTGGTGCTTTATTTTTTCATGTCACCGTCATTCTCTGAAAGTACTAACCAGGTGGTCAAGGTCGCGTCCCTCCCACGGATGGTTGAGTGACGCGCGTGACGGAGGGAGTGCGAGTGAGCTCGTGGTAGATCGCCCGCCTCCCGTTTTTCCTTCCCCTGCCGCCCCCTTTGCCTCCGTGCGCCGGAAGAAGCGGAAGGAGAGGGCAAATGACAGTGTTGGATAAGTGGGTTAATCACTAAACGGAACTGGATTATATCCACAGCAAAGAAAGGCATTTTAGAAGACGTAAATTAATTAAGTTCTGAATGACCGGAGAAGTGATTTTTTTACTTAGAACAAAACGTAATTCTGGATAATTTCCGGTTAAAGGAGACTGAAAGCAGAGACTTCCATTCTTCCACCACACCTACACAGAAGAGAGACGATCGAGGGATTACCTTTACGAAACCACAGGAATCAAGGTACCACTGATTCCTGACAGTGGGTGTATCTGGTCACATGAAAAAATAGTATTAACTTGTACACCTGAAGGTTCAGTGGTTATCGTCCTCTGTAAGCTCTCGTGACGGAATTGCAAGGAGCCTTTAAGTTGAGACTGGCAGTAACTTCACCTGGTTGTCTACGCGTCTTATCTTCCTGGGCTTTATATTTGTCTACAACTTCTTGGAAAGGTTAGGAGATGAGTACTGGGGAGGAGGAAGAGGCTGCAACAGTGGGCGGCATCGGGTGTGTTGGTCAAGGAGATGAGGGACGAGATGACAGCGAGTGGAGAGCCAGTGATGGAGGACGACGCAACGCTCGAGGGGGAGACAACACAGACACACGTGGCAGGGAGAGCGGAAATGTCAGTCGAAGATGAAGTACCGGGAAAGACAGAGAACGAAAAGCCAATGATGGATGCGTCTAAGATTAGAAAAGAGGAGGAAGAAGAGGAAGCAGATGAAGGCGTGACAAGATTCAGAAACGGAGAATCGTACATCGAGCTGAAGACACACGACTATTATCACACACTACAGGAAGACATAGCAACACACTACAGAGATGAGGGCGTGACAAGATTCGGAAACGGAGAATCGTACATCGAGCTGAAGACACACGACTACTACCACACTCTACAGGAAGACGTAGAAGCACACTACAAAGACGTGGTATTCGGAGGCGAGCACGAGTCCTTGCTAAGACCAAAGCCCTTCCGAGAAATGTCCGTGATAGAGGAGGAAGGCGAGGAGGGAACGGAAGAGGCACTCAGCAAAAGCGTGGTGGAGTTCGCAGATGGACTGACCACGAGGGTTTTAGGCGAGGCGTGCCTGGAGGTGGGAAAGGCGTCGGATAAGGTGACGACGGCGTGGGAGGAGATGACCTTCAGTGAGTTTGTGCACCGTCGGGAGGGAAAACAACATCGGCAGCTGTATAAGACAATCTCAATGGTAGGACCCGAAGGCTTCACGTTAGGCAACCTATACAAAGACATACATTTACTTTTGATGAACCCGTCTTCCCTAGTCCAAATCTTGTGACCTTTTCCAATGAGACATTTTTCGTGTTGTTTTTATTTATTTATTTATTTATTTATTTATTTATTTATTATCGTATATCAAAGTGAAGCGGACACAGGGATTTTTATTCTTTTTGTTATTATTATTTATTTATTTTTTTTAAAGAATAAACAGGATATAGATGAGTATCGGGATTAGGGTTTTAAAAAATATTATTATGGTATTGATCTTCGGATCCTAAAGACCACTGTTACCGTAGGACTTACGGGCGAGAGGGAAAATGGATCGTAGTATTCACATCCATAGAAGAATTAGTGATGTAAGAATTAGTTTACTCAGTTCCACAAGATAATTTCATCTTTCTTTTTTCGACTTTAGGCAAGGCAGACACAGGGACTGGTAGGACATACGCAGATTAACAAAGCAAGCGATAATGTTACAAAAACTTCCATTATGCAAAGAAAGATCCAAGATTTTTTACAGAGAGCATCGGTGAACTAGGAGAGCATATTATGGAGAGCAGGATGACTGACATCAAGAGGATCAAGAAGGATGGAAGGATAAGGATTATTCATACAATCCGATATTGAGATTCTTAGACGAATGTGAGACGAATATTTTCAGCATCCAGTACTACTCTCACGACTGCATTCTCAAGCGTTTTCTCGTTTTATCTTAATTTTCCACGTGTTTTGGTGGAAGTTGCTTGGATTTTCAAGAAAGTTATGATTCGAAGAACAGTATGAAAGCTATTCCAAACCATCAATGCGAAAGAAAAAAAAAACATCCATGAAAACCTGACAAATCTCTATGGCTTTTGAGTTTAGTCCTTATGAGAGAACAAGCGTTTCAAATGACGAAATTTAGAGGTGAGCGTAGGAACTAAAGCTAGGAGACGAAATACGATGTTGATGGAAATATTAAAGAAAAAAAATAATAACCCCCCAAAAAAAAAGTAAACTTAAAAGTGTAAGACAAAAATCAGCTAACAAAGAGGAATAAAAACATAAGAATGCGTAGTTCTGTAATAAAGAAAATTAATAAGCTTATAATTGACAAAAAATGATAAAACTTTTAGTCATCCTTGACGGACAATAATCAGGAAGTGCCTCCCATTAACCTCTCCTGGCTTTATTTAATTAATGGCGGCCCAGAAAGAAACATAAGTCAGGGTTACGTTCTGGCGGCTAAGCAGTGTTGGATGTGACGTGCGTGATGAAACAGAGACACGAAAAAAGTGACAACCTACATGCGCTAACCGATCTCTCTCTCTCTCTCTCTCTCTCTCTCTCTCTCTCTCTCTCTCTCTCTCTCTCTCTCTCTCTCTCTCTCTCTCTCTCTCTCTCTCTCTCTCTCTGCCACCCATTCGCCTACCTACTCACACACACACACACACACACACACACACATGCAGGGCGCGACTCTTGGCCATCGATTTTATCAGGTCTAGCGTCTCGACGAGGGCGTGGAGGGCGTGGAGGGCGTGGAGGATTCCTTTCGCCCCCAGTCTCGGTCTAAGTCGCCGTGAATGATCTTGGAATCTACATACTTTGCATTTTTCCTGATGTGTGTTTTGTTGTTTACGTGGGCTGTTGCTGTATGTGGGTATATTTTTTCCTTGCCTTTTTTTCTCTTGTTCCTCGTAATCCTCGTGATCCTCGTCCTCCTCCCCCTTTTATTTATTTTTTTCTTTTTTTTACTTTTTTTAGTTTTCTTCTTTTACTTTTCTTTTTTCTTCTTCCTTTTCTTCGTCTTCTTTAATACTGATGCTACCGTACCCAAACAACAACAACAACAACAACAATAACAACAACAACTATTACTACTATGCTACTACAACTACTTCTACCACCATCACCACCACCCCCACACCTTCAACCATCGCTAAGGTTTCTGATCCGTCTGTTGAGTTATCGAAGTCTGGTTTCCTCTGCAGCGTCAGGAGGAAAAGTGTCGTCGGTACAGTTTTTCGCGGTCGAAGAAAGGTGTCGGATATCAGGGATCGGGTGTCAGGCGTCCGGGATTGCCGCGACGCCCAGTAATTGTCCAAGCACGCACAGACGAACATGATATCTCCTTTACTGACACTTTTTTTTTCTATTGTTCCATTCCTCCAAGTGATTCTCTCTCTCTCTCTCTCTCTCTCTCTCTCTCTCTCTCTCTCTCTCTCTCTCTCTCTCTCTCTCTCTCTCTCTCTCTCTCTCTCTCTCTCTCTCTCCTTCCTCTCAGGTGTAAGGGAAAGGGATAGAAATAGGTCCTAAAGGGAGGTGAGGGAGGAGAAAGGCAAGGAGGGCGGAAGGAGGGGCCGAGAAAAGGCAGTAAAGAAGTTTTAGTTTTGTTGGTGTTTAAGTTTTATGAGGTTCTTTTTTCTTTTTTCTTTATGTAATCTCTGTCCTAAAGGATCCTTGTGCGTAAGGACACTTGTATATATATATACAGACAGCAGGTGGCTTTTGGTGGTTTATTTAAGATTTTTTTCTACCACTGCCAAGATAAACGTACAATGAATGTTTATTTTTCTTTCTTTTTTCTTTTTATTTTTTTTACTGCTCTTTCCTACCATTTGTGCTCTTACACACACACACACACACACACACACACACACACACACACACACACACACACACACACACACACACACACACACACACACACACACACACAGTCATAGATATATACACTGATAGATATATACACTGATAAATATTTTCATAGATAAAGATATAGATAGAATTATAGATCTTTCTTTTCTCCCTGTCCTCGTTGCTGGATCGGGAACTTGTCTATTTAAGGAAAAGTTGAAAATTGGTAGGGAACAATATGGCTCAGTATTTTCCTGCTAATTACAATAATGGAATTGTTTTTCTTTTTTTTTCATCTAATATTGTTGTTTTGTGACAGTACACGAGTTATTCTTCCTTGATTAATAGCGTCCCGTCATCTGCCTCGTAATCTTGAAGGTCAGATGATGAAAGAGGCATTTCCGTCCCATGAATCTGCAGTCGTCTGTCTGTTGTTGTATGTTAGGTGGTGGGCGTTGTCTGCCACGCCACTCTTTTGAGGGAAGGTAGCGACTGTTGCATCAGTAGACTCTATATTTACTTTTCCCTTCCTCCGCTTACTGACGCCCTGTGTCTTGCAGCCACCAGAGAACGAGCTGATGAAGGGATCGGAGAGGCAGCTGTCGGAGGCTGAGCTGCGTGTGCGTCGCTCCCTACAACGGCTGGACGTGCCTGAATGGATGAAGAACGCGCCGCCCCCTCAACAGGGCTTCCTTCTCCGCCGCCGGGACTACGGCTCCAGTAGCGCGCCTGCTGGTGGCTGGTCGGCGTACTCCTCCAAGACGGCGTCCATGACCTCCTTGGGGTCGTCTCGCGCCGTCACCCCGAACACGCCCACCAAAGTGGTCATCCCCACCCGCGTGGCCACCAGGGGCGTGGGAGGCGTCGGGGGCGTAACGTCCCCGGCTTCCAATTGTTCAATCTCCCCGTCGCCTAGTGACCGCAGCGGCTCCCTTTTCCAGTACCCCATATCACGGTGGTCCACGTCGCGGCTCAACTCGGGCACCACCACACCCACTGGGTCTGTCACCTCCTCCAGGACCACCGCCACCTACACTCGTCAGCCCTACCTCGGCTGGCGCTCGCAGACTTCCCTCGCCAACCTGGCGGGATCACAGTCCTCCCTAACCAGCACGGGGTCCTATCTCACCGCGGCGGACAGACTGGCTCTTGGCATCACCGCCTACAGCCAGCGATTCGTGAAGCCCACGCCCAGCACACAGGACAAGGAAAACTCCTCCTCAGAAGCCAACGCCGCGGCGCCCAAGCCCGAAAATCCTGAACAGAACGACACCGGCAGCACAAACGGCAGCATCAAGTTGCAGGTTCCCACCGACGTGGCTGACGTTCACTCCTCCATCAAGGAAGTCACCTCGGCCATCGTGCATTACTGCAACGAGTCCACGCCCTCTCCACGAGCGTCGCCGAGAGGGTCTCCGCGCCCCGACGGTCGGGCGCCCTCCCCTCGGCGCCTTGTGTGGGTTGAGAGCTCTTTCGTTGGTTCTCGGCCGATTACCTCGCCGGAGACGCCCACCAGCTCCACGCACGCCATCACACCCACCTCACAGCTCAATGGTCACGACCTGCCGGAGTCCGGTGAGGTCCCCTCCCGGCCGCCTCAGCCCCCGGGTGAGTACCTGCTGGCCTGGTGACCTGCCCTGGTCGTGACCCGGGGGCCTGGTCCCTGCCTCAAGCAGGTGTGACCCCCACGTCGTGTCAGTCGCTTGACCAATGTAGCCAAAGTGTACATAGTGTACATTATTTGGACGCTTAAAGATTCTTTTAATGTATTTATGAATGCAGTGTTTATTTTTATTTCATGATTTTTTTTGTTATGTTTAGCTTGCATGAAATTATATATGTGTGTATTTAGGAGCGACAGAGTGCATGTCAGTAAAGCTTTGCATTTCTTGAGTGCCGCTGCAGGTAACGATGTCATTTATCAATTTTCCCGACTATCCGGCGCGTGGCGGCTCCGGCCAGCGACACGCGGCGCCCTTCTGGCGTCACGCTCTTACCCAACATACAGGAACCATTGTGTCATTACTGTCTGAGTCTGGGCGACGCGGCCCGGCGGTGGCGAGGGGAGGTGCCGCTGCTGCTGCTGCCGCTGCTGTGCTGCTGTTCCTGCTACTTCCCGAGGCCTGGGGCTGCCTCACCCCGGGGCCCAGGCCACTACTAGCCTAATGCTATATTTTTTACCCAAATACATGCAATGACGAACATTGAAGTGCGGGAGGAGAAGGAGGAAAAGGAAGAGGAGAATGAGGAGGAGGAAGTGACGTAGAGGTAGGAGGAGGCAGGCAAGACTGGCGGTTTGAGGAGACATAACCAGTCTGTTTTGTACATTAGAATATCCACTTATATGCCGTGTATCTAACGCTATTTAATATATTCATACCTAACTGGCTAAATTTATATAGATCGCCTTGATATACCAGTCACTGAAATAATTTTAAGTTTGGTTTGTGAATTCACCAAATCAGATATACTATTCTATTATTTTAAGGAGGCTCTGTTTGTGGAAAGAACATGTGGTTGAAGCATTTCCTTAGGTGTAAATGGCGAATAATGTTTAGTTTCAGTATTCATGGGTATTGAGAGGCAGCAGTATGAAATATATAAATGCAACACACACACACACACACACACACACACACACACACACACACACACACACACACACACACACACACACACACACACACACACACACACACACACACACACACACACACACACACACACACACACAGACAAAACCAACCATCGTTTGTATCACTAGAACAACGAGCATCTCTCACACACACACACACACACACACACACACACACACACACACACACACACACACACACACACACACACACACACACACACACACACACACACACACACTGCCTCCGTCGCTGGGTTCAGGAGTTGCTCACAGAGGATAGCGGAGTCAAGTTGAAGCATGACCCAGCCTTCTCAGGACCTCTCACCCCTCCCTATGTGACCCGTGACCCTTGACCCTTAGCAGTTCCCCCTCACCGCCCTTACCCTTTACCCAATACCGACCTCCATCTGACCCGCCCTGACCTTAGTTATCAGTTCTAACATTACCAAGCTTCGGGTCCTTTGCACAAATAGGCGTAACAAGGTCATATTTTTTGGCTCAGAATGGCGGAGTATGAGTAAGGCATCCGTGTTAACCGTTGCACTCCACGTCAAAGGGATCGATGTTAGTGCATGTCAATTGATTTCCCGTTTTCTTCGTCATGAGGGACGGTGGAGGGCTGGACGGGGGACTCGCGCAACAAGGGGTGCGTCGCCCTGAGAGGACTGGCCGACGCCCATACACTTTATGGAGGTTTAATGAAAGCTCTTGATAAGGTAGTTGGGTGGTGGAGTGTACACTGAGGAGACTGTGTACATCCTTACGTGAACGTCAAGTTTGTGTACACCTAAAACTGTGTGTACGCTATTGAGTTTGTGTACTTTGATTCCGTACACGTTGAAATATTTATACAGCAAGCAGTGCACACATACATAGAGGTTGTGTAAGCGTATGAGTTACGTGCGCCGCACTGCCGTGTACACTAATCCCTGTACACATCAGTTCGTGTACACCATTAGTCTGCACATCGCTCCAAAGTGTACATAAACTTGTGTTAAGACAATACATTTAGCTGTTGTTTATGCTTTTGTTTTTATTTACCTTTTGTTCTGTAATATTTTCTTTAATTTTTTTTTAACTACTAGCTTTCTTTTTCTTTTTTTTTAATGTGGCTCTTGTTATGACTGACTTTGCTGCTGTTCTGTTTTAGTTCCTGTATGTCACCTTTATTTAGTTGGTAACGATGCACACACACATTCACCTATTCCTTTGATCGCCTTGCTGCACAGCTGTGACTTGCTGCCATTGCAGGTAACTGAGTTTTTAGTGAGTAAACCTGAACAGATTGTGAAATTGTGAAAAAAAAGACGAGCTTCGCTTCGGTTGACGAGGCGAAAACAAGCATCTTTTTATTAAATAAGCAGAAGGTGACGGCCGACATCGCCCCGAGAGACTGGCACCGACACACCAACTCTTGCATAACACGGAAGTAACCTCACCTGACCCCCACCACGCCAGCAGCTAGGGGGAGCCACATACACCTGGGGAGCAGCTGCCGTGGCGGGAGGAGGAGGAGGTAGAGGAGGGAGCAGCTGACTTATGGCCAAAAATAACCATAAATCACCTGAATAAAAAAAAAAAAAAAACACGCTATAACAAGCCTAACACATGCAATGATAACACTCACTCAAAACCATTCACACACACAAAAAAAAAGAAAGATACAAAACACACAAGCAATTGATGGTTTTGCTACTCACACAGGTAGACAGGACACCAGCCAATGGTTATATTCTTTCACACTGCGTTCAGCGTGGAAAATTACCTGTAGGGAGAAAACACCTCGTTTGAGTGCTAATCAGGTACAGGTGAGCGGTCCTATCAGTGAGTGGAGATAACGGCCCGTCTTATCATCTGTGGACCGGCAAGGGAGAGGGAAGGGTGTAGATGTGGAGGTGAATGGTGATGCATGCAAGGTAGGAGGTGGTAGAGTGTAGGAAGAAAGGTCAGAGGTTCTGTTCTCAAGTCCCCTGGAAAGCACATATTGCACATTTATATTGCGTAACACAGGCACATTCCTCCGCCCCCTCACGCACACACCCATTCACACACACACACACACACACACACACACACACACACACACACACACACACACACACACCAAGTCAACGATGAGTGGAAAAAAATTACATGTAATAAATTGTAGTTTTCAACCCTGCTATACTTGACGACTTCCGCCCGCCAGGTGTTCCAGGTTCACCTGACGACATAAGAAATCAGTGAAGAAGAAAAATTTTGATCTAGCCACTATTTTGTTTCCCTGCCAATATTTCTTATTAGTCTTAATGTTTTCTTCCAGTCAAACACTGTTTACTATGACCCCTAAATTTTGCTACTTATTTATCTATCATGATTTCTATTTTTTTTTATTTTTTTTTGCACTACTGGTAATATTCCATTCATAATAGTGTTATCCCACTTAATATGTAATGGATTGTGTGATAATTAGTGATCTATGAGAGCCTAGATTAAGCTTTTTTTTGTATTCAAGTTCTGAAACATTTACCTCAGTGGTCATTAAACTCAAATAATTCTAAAAGCGTTCCTCTTTATTAAACTTTGTCTTATAGCTACAATTATGAATTAATATCGCATCTTCAGTTATTACATTAATAACAACGAAAATAAAAGCTAAATAAATCAACAATTAAATTGTGAGTACAATCTAGAAGCATAACTAATTCAATTCACCCATATAAATACAAACACGTTTATATAATTAAGCATGAAGTGAATGATTATATCATTATTCTTTTAAACCTTTCATATCTCCAACAAAACAGCAGGTGACCTTCAACAGAATCCCCGTCAGTAGGATGAGGGCGGGGCTGGGTCGGGTGGCTGCATCTTCCTCCCTCTCAGTAATGCCGTGTTTTCCCTTCTAGCACGCACAAAGAGAAAGCACTAGGCGGGGTGAGGCGGGAGAGGAGGTGGTGGTGGTGGGCGCCCCGCTGGGTAAGTGACGGAGGGACAGGGAGGGGAGGGAGAGGAGAGAGGCACGTCCATACATTTCACCCTCGTCCTCGTCCTCGTCCTCTCGTCCGTGTTCCCCTCCGGCCTCCGAATTCCTGCTTCCTTCCGACCCTCCTTCACCAGCCATTAGTGAGAAAACCTTGAGGTAGATAGTCTTCTTCGAGCTACTCTCTCTCTCTCTCTCTCTCTCTCTCTCTCTCTCTCTCTCTCTCTCTCTCTCTCTCTCTCTCTCTCTCTCTCTCTCTCTCTCTCTCTCTCTGAATGCCCCTCTCAAGTTTAAGCTTCTCCATGAATACTTGGGGATTCAGTATGATTCCTTCCCTCCGCTTCTCACATTCAGAAACCCTTATCAGCCCCATTAGCCAATTGCAAGGACTCTAGTCACTGCTAACCTTGCCCTAACATTGCCACTATCCCCCCCCCCCGCTTCCATTCATTGCTTTCATGCTTTTCCTAACGCTTACTGATCGGCTAACTATGACTTATTAACAATACTGATCGGCCGATTGCAGCCCTCTTGTTTTCTATCGGTTTTGACACCAACCCACCCTCTTACCCTCTCTTCTTACCTCCTCTTGCTATCAGTTATCACTCACTCTTGACTTACAACTTTAATCAGTATTTCTTCCCATAACCAGACACCTTTGACAGTAATGATTCCATCCTGACCTTTGTTCCTACTGGTAATCAGCATCATTATTGCATTCTGACCTTTGCTTCACCACTAGTCATTAACTCAAAATTAGAACCATAAGAGAAAAGCTGATTATTAATCCCTGCAAGTCAATAATTACACTATTACGGCTGAAACCCAACTATTTTCACCCTTTTTTCAGGCTATTGGGTAGTTAAGTTTCCCATTCATTGTGTAACGAGCCCTTTAATTTTGTTAGCTTCCCGTACACTGCACCTCAACCTCCTCCTTCCCCTCTTCCTGTTCCTTTCCCCTCGTTGCCCTCCCTCTTCCTCCCTGGCGACGCATGGATCGGTCCCCTATAGCGCATGACGTCATTCGTACACATACAGTAAACGATACTCGCTGTCACTAACACAAGGTGGACGTCCCGGTGTGTCCTGTGTACTAATCTCGTCCTTACGCGTATGTCTATGAGGGTGGAAGTGCCTCGATTCCTCCCGCTTTATATATATATTTTTTTCTCCCCTTTAGTTTCCTTGCTTTACTAATTAAGGTACATAATTCAGGTGCTCCCTCCTCCGTGTGTTGTGTGGTTCTCTAGTCTGACAGGTGTCCCGTCCCGTGTCGTCACTGCTACCTGTCTGCACCTGGTAACTGGTAATCAGGACATGACCATCTGAAGGCTTAAAAAGGTTCGCCCTGAGAGTCCTCGTACTTACTAATTTGTGTGATTACTAATTTTTCTTAATTATTCAGGAACTTTTGCTCACTAACGTGCTGCAAATGGGCTCAAGATGCATGACTGAACTTGAAGCAGCTCTTGTTTGTGTGACTAACATTTTTCTCTATTTTTCCATGCTTATTTTTCTTCTATTATTCGTGTGTTTCATGTGACGTCGCACGAAATGGCAATTAAACCTACTTATTGCCGACATTTTTGCTTTGTGTTCATTTTCTCTCTTTTCATGCCAGAGAGAGAAAAATGATGTGTGTTGCTGCCTGCCTTCAATACAAAGCCTTCCTAATTTTATTATTTTTTGCTGTGTTTGACTTTTTTCTCACTTTTTTACCTCGACTAACTTTCCTTTCTGTTTCCAGTAAGGTTGTGGTGTTGGTGGAATTTTTTGGGCTTAACTTTTATACATATTTGCTATCAATAATATTTCTTTTTAATCTGTTCTACGTAAGAGCTGCTCTATCTATGTATATTTTGTTCTTCTCTGAGGGTATTTTGCAGTACTGTACCTTACCACTTCACTGTACATGTCCTAGTTTTACTCTTTGGTCACTGTACTAACTCTGGTTATCGCTATCACCTTATTATCTCACACCTGTACTTATGTCATCTCACTTGCTCCTATCTCACCATTGTTAATATCTCACTACTCACTAACTCGCAAATATCTCTCTCTCTCTCTCTCTCTCTCTCTCTCTCTCTCTCTCTCTCTCTCTCTCTCTCTCTCTCTCTCTCTCTCTCTCTCTCTCTCTCTCTCTCTCTCTCTCACACACACACATCTGACTAAAAAGGCGCGCCATGTCCAGGTCCAAACGTCTAACTGTTGATGGCTTTGCAGAGGTGGTCAGTCTGGTGAACAGCCTAAGCAGCGCATGCAGCAGCCTCAGGGATAGCAGCAGAGACAGCACAGCAGCCAGCACCAACGATAGCACTGCAGTCATCGTGGACAGCAGCCTGGGCGGTGACAGCAGCCGAGCAGACAGTAGACACAGCTTCTCTGACAGTGGGCAGAGCACAGTTGACCGTAGTACAGTGGACAGCAGGCACAGCACGGCGGACACAGTGAACAGCGGGCTCAGTAGTCGGAACATTGACAGTCTAAACAGCAGAAGCAGTGTGCTGAGCAGTAGAAGTAGCGGTGAGTGCAGCAGCAGAGGGAGCGTGGGCAGCAGCAGCAGGAGTAGCAGCAGTAGGGCAGGAGGCAGTAGGGACGATATTGAGGCCTCACCGGGCAGCGGAGAGGCGGACGACCTGGCCGGCCGCCCTTCTGTCGGCATGTTCGAAGACGATCTCCCAGTCTCGGTTTCTGCGTCGTCCACACTGGTGGTTCGACCTGCCCTTCATCCCTCCGCGCCCCGCTCCTCTCCCGTTGTACTCTCCACCTTTCAAGGCACCAACAACGAGGTTTTCCAGTTCGGCGCCGCCACCCATGAGGAGTCAAGGAGGTCCAGCGAGGCGTCGGGTGGAGTCACGGAAGGCATGGGCAGGGAGAGGCACACGGTGGCTTACGGTGAGGCGGTGGGGTACGACGAGCTCTTCAAGTCTGAGGAGAGCGGTGATGAACTCTTTACGGATCACTACGGAACCACAGAACCCGATCCTCACAACCTCGGGCCGGACAGCACCACCCTGGAGGACGTACTAGACTCCCTCCTGGCACTGCCCTCTGCCTCCAGGTCTCCAAGCCCCGTCTGCGGCCACCATCCCTTGGGACGGCCCTTCAGCCACCCGGGCTATACTAAGAGCCATCAGGAGAAAGACAACACCCTCCCATCGTCGCCTCAGAGCCTGGACTGTCCTCCAAAGCACCAAGACGACCACTATGGCAGCCTCCGTAACCACAACCTTCCCACCGACTGCAAACCAGATGGTTACCACAAGTCGTTCAGCTACAGCTCGAGCAGTGGCGAAAGCAGCTTCCAGCAGCAACAACAGCAGGCGGGGGCTCGTCCCCTCCTTCACCAGCAGCATCCCCCGCCCCCGCCAGAGGGATCCCCCGTGTCCTTCTTCCTGGCGCGGGACGAAGGTGAGAGCACTGAGTAAGTTTCCAAGCGATGGTTTGCTTCTGCTTTTTTGTGAGTTACCTCCACCACCTCTCCTCCCGGCCCTTCGTGACGTCACGCTGAGGTCACCTCTCCGGCAGCAGCGTGACGTCACCATCGGTATGTTTATGTCTGTTCCCTCCCCCCTCCACAGGATGAGCGCCGGCCCCGTGCCGGCACCCGGGCCTTCCTGGCTCGGGTGGTCTCACACGTGGCCTCCCTCACACCACATTGGTATACAGTCTCCCCCTCTTAAAATTTGCCATGGGTCTTGAGGCGAGGTCTTATTGTGCTATATAGAATAAAATACTCCTAGAACTGTTTAGTTACCTTGTCAGGCAGTTGTTGTCATAGTCACGATCTCCAGAGATCACAACCTTGAAATATCGCCCTCAGCGCTCGAGTTATAAGTTTCCAGTCTCCAAATCTTTTAAACGACTTTCTATTTCCAGTTAATTTCTCGAGTGGTGACCTTGAGTGTACAGAATGAGTAAGTCTTTCACTTCCCTCGCCACACTTGTCTGCCACCACCACACAGGCGTCGCTATGACCCTCACTTATAACCTTTCTAGGAAGCAGAGACCGTAGGGTGACGTTTGACCCGTGACCCTTTTGCAGGCCAAGCACAGGTAGTGTAGTATCACGGACCAAACGACATTACCTCTTGTGTTGTTCAATGACCAAGCAGTAGTTTAGTGAGAGAAAGAAAGAGAGAGAGAAAGAGAGAGAAAGAGAACGAGGGCGGTACTGCTGGCCCCCCTCAACCCCTCCCCTCTGGTCGTCGTCGACACCCCCTTCCCCCCCAGGTACACCCTCTGAAGTCACTCTCTCTGCGTGGCTCAGCACTGCCTTAGTAGCACTCCGCAGGACGGTGCAGCCGGGCCGAGGGCGTGGCCGGAAAGCTCCTCTCGGGCACTTGCCGTGATAACCTTCATCTCAAATAAGTGATCTCTAACTGCTCATTTTCCTGATCCAGCCAAGCAGTTCAGCACGTAAGGCATCGCTGCGTCGCTGTGGAGTCAGGCTGTGATGCGGATCTTTCATGCTGAATGCAGAGAGAGTTTGGGGGAAGAGTTTGTTGTGAATATTATTGTTATATTTGCTGTTCACCTGTTGCTGCCGTTGAATGTTAAGGTGCTGGTGACACAAAGGATTGTTGAAGGGTTATTTACAGTTGGTAGTGCTGGTGATGGTGGTGGTGAGGAAGGCTGACTAAAACGTTTCAATGTAGGTGCGAGAAAGAGAAGGGGGAAAGAAGGGGAATGAGAAAATGTAAGGTAATCAAACAATGAGCTAATCATGTATTTTGTCATGATACTCAAAGCCACAAGTCAACCAGTCAGACACCACCAACACCCGGGAGTCACGATGATTGGCTCTAGCCGGACCAATGAGTGAGCACCTGCCACGCCCACGCCCGCGCCTGGCTTTAGCTTGACTCCGCCGCCCCCTCGCCCCCCGTGTTCTCAAAGGCGACCCATTCACTTCCTCCCTCCTCCTCCCAGCTCCCCGTTCTCCCAGTTCCCCCCTAAGCCTCCTCCCGCCCGCCCACCACCATCGCCCCGAGTTCACTTGATATTATTAAAAAAAAAATGTTCTTCCATAGCAAAATTATAGTTCTTATAATTGTAGTTTCTGTAGTATAGTTTTTATTATGTCTCTTGAAGCCTTTCTAATCCTTAAAGATATGTGGCTATGGTTCTATATTCTATATCTATTATATCCTGGTTCTTTCTACAAGCATTATAAAAGCTTTTTTTTTTCTCTTACCTACTTAGGCTTTATGAAGAAACTTTATTGTTGATCTTCAGGCTAATAATCTTCCACCATTCCCACCTTGTTGTAGCTAAAAGAGTTTATCCATCTCGTGATCCACAGTTTCGTTGCCTGCACAGATCCTGATTACTACTAACCCTCCTGTCCCTCTATTGTCTCCTAAAAGTATATACTATATTATAAACCAATAAAGCTTTTCAAAAAGACTCACAAGGCCCCCAACACTTTCCCCTCCGCTGTACAATCGAGACTCTCAACCACTTCCCCCTCACCAAAAGGAAACCAATCAGGACCTCAAATACAAATGCCAACCCGCACACCTTTGAGGACACGGAGCCTGGCCACAGCTGGAGGTCGTGGAGGCGCCAGCTTACGCACACACACCGCTGCACTCATTCTCCGGGATACCCCACCTATCCACCTCTCTTGACGGACCTTCCATGCCTCCTTTACATTTGACTCTTTCATTGCTATCAGGATTTTCTTCCCTCTGCTGGCCGCGGAGCACGCCGGCCACTGCCTAGCATGAGGGAGTCGGCCTGTCTGCGACTCCCGGGTGCCTCATTTCAAAAGCCAGCCGCTGAGCTCGTCACCTGCTGCGGAAGGTGCTATGAGCTGAGGTGTCGTGAGGCAATGTCCTGCTTTAGATACACACCTACGAGTACACTGCTGGGACTGTATGGTGTAGGGATTCTGAAGAGTCGTAACAACACACACAGTGGACCCTCAATGTGGGCTGGGGACCGCGAGCTTACTGGCGTGCATGGCTGCACGAAAAATGCACCGCATATAAGTTTGAAAACATTGCTTAAGTCTTTTAGCTAAAACCAACGCCACACATCGAGGGTCCACTGGATGCTGGTGTGGATACACGGATGTATGGGTCATGCGTGGATACAAGTGAAATAGGGAGAGCAGGAAGGAACGAGAAAAAGGCAAGACAAGGTACAGGAGCAGACCAAAATGCAAGACGGTCAGGGAGCTAGGATGGGGCTCATCAAGAAGATTATGGCAAGGTAGGGAACAGAATGACGCGGCAGGACTTCAGGTTAAACAAAGCAGATGGCCTTCATTAGGAATTTCGAAACCTAAACACAGCTCAGCGCAGTCAGCATATATGAGGTACACTTCCAGATTCTGAACACAACCCACCCCTAAGGAAAGGCAACGGTTTTGAATCAGGAGACAGAGTAGATGTAGTGCTTATAGAGGCAATCTTTCTGTCACGCTCAAACATCCTTATAGCACTAATTAAGACTTTAGATGTCTTTCCTAACAGCGAGCTCTCCTCATGCTGCGTTGTTAAGTTTTCTGAGGGATCAATGAATTACTCTTAATCGATCTGAATGAAAGCAACAGGTGAAGATCCCAAGCCGCTTTATTTTCGTGTTGTAGCTCTACTCGTCCCTCGGCCCATCACAGTTGGATTTTGAAGGATTAAAGTAAACGAAGTCATGAATTCTCTCCGTCTCTCACCTACCTCAAAGTGTCCCTCTTATCCCTTCCCTCTTCGTCACGTTCACATCTTGAATCTGTGTTCTCTCCCTTTCTTCTCAGTTATTTATTGATTCGGTCCCCTCCTGAGTCCGTGTTCTGTCCATGTCTATTTTCCTATATTCTCTTGTTCGTGTTCGCCCTGTAGTCGTGTTTTCGCTTAACCATTTCCTTTGTCCATCTGTAATTACTCTCACTTCCTCCTTCCCGTACCCTGCGTCCTTTCCTTGACTCGTGTTGCGTTTCTTATCTTCACCTCTGGTCCACCTTACTGTTTTGGTCCGTTTCTTCCGGACCATTCCCTTCCTTGACTGCAGCCCAGTACTTGACTTCAATGCCAGGAAGATTCACACGGGTTTTGTCTCCCTTATGAACCTTCATCGCAGGGACACCAGCTGACGCCAACAAGTAAACACAGCCCGCACCTATAATTTTATCGTTCACCAGCAAAAATGTAGACATACGGTGATATATAAACTCCCTTAAATGTCCCCCTTTGGCTGTTAATGTTGCAGTTGTTTTACATTTACTTTATTGATGTGAGAGTAATTTTTTGTTTACTGATCCCCCTCCTCCCGTAGTAGTGTTCCCTATGTCCGAGAAGGGTGCTGAGCGGGCGTCAGGGTGAGGCAGCGTGAGGGAGATTGATTGAAGTCACACGCGGGCAACCTTAGACCACAGCACCTGGCCGAGTAGTGTCTGGCAGACCCTCCCTTACCTGTGCATGACATCTTAGGTTGCATGTGAACGTCCCTCTTTCCTCACTCTGAGCATGTTTATTTCTTTTCTAATGCGCATGTCGTTTCTTTTTCTATTTTTGGAATGTTCGCCTGTGCATTAGGTTGTTCTCTTTCTCTCTTCTCTCTGCATTGTGCCTCCCTGCCTGTCCGTCTGCCTGCTGCCTGCATGCGGCTTTCAAGGCGTTAACTGCCCGTGTCCTTAGTGGTAGTGAGAAAAGCACCGTTTCTTCAAGCCTTGTGTTAACTTAAGATAAATCAATACTTCATGTTATATACTCGTTTTGTAGTGTTTATAACGTGTTGATTTGTCGTCTGAGTTGGATAAGAGTAGATAAAGTACACCAGGCAGCACAGAGCGTCCACGTGACTGGCTCAGAACAAAATGCGATCTGTCGTGTCCTGGCCGGGCGCCGCAGTGTTGTGTGACCGGCAGTTCACACCTCAAATTCTGTTCAGTTTCATTTTGAGTGATTGTACTGCACTATGTTCCAGTAATTGTCCTCCAATTATCTTGTGCTTATTGGTTCTTTAAAATAAGCTATAAACAGTTTTGTAAGCATGAAAATGTTCCTTTGGTTTTCTTCATGCGTATAATCTACAAACACCATAATTCTATCCCATAACCGCAGTCCTTCATAAACTTCCCACCCTTTCCTCTCTCTCCTCCCCTTTACGGCACGCTCCTGGAGGCTCTGTGCTCACGTTCTGCCACACACGTCAGTGGAGCAGTTTTGTACAACGTTCACGACACCACGCGCGCGTCGCGGTGGTGTGTGTAGCAGCCTCCGCCTGCTCGCGGATGCTGCACATTGTTGGGCACCCGCGCCGCGCCCTCCACGTAGTGCGGCGACAGTACGCCCGACACACTAAAATCAAGCCCTTTGCTTTCTCTGCGGAAAGGGGTGCTGTCGCCCCTCGTGGCGGCGCCCGCGAGTCTTGTCCACAGCAGGCAGCTCAGAACCCCATGGGGTCCTCGGCCGCCTGCAGTTTCTATAAATTTCTTCTTCCTATCCCTCCTACCTTCTACTCTTACTCTGCTTCTCCCTTCTCGTCCCTCTCTACCTCACGCACGGCCATGTTACAGGTGAACCTCACAGTGAGCCGCCCACCACCACCACTACCACCACCACCACCACGCACACTCCCTCACGCGCCCGCACTGCGCAAGCGCAATCGCACGTGCACGTGGACCCAAGCGGCAGGGCGCCCACAACACGGCGGCTGGACACACTGGAGGCGCAGGGCCCGGAGGGCACCTTCACTGCCCGCCAGGTGACGGAGGCCGACCCCAGCACGGGCGTCTTGCTGCACCAGTCTACTGCTGTAGTGACACACCCGCACTCGCACGCCTATTCTGCCGCCCCCATTCCCCCCGCCCACACCAACCTCTCACAGAATGCTCACATCTCCCCAACACACCACCCACGCCTCTCTTCTCCTACGAGTGACTCACTTACTAGTCACAGAAATCTACTGTCGAGTTCCTCACACAACATCGTTCCTCCCACGCCCCCGTCCTACACCACACCAACCACTGCTTCCCGTCACGTCAACACCACCTTTACTCACCCCACCCACTCACTCTCCTCTACTCTCCCCAACTGCGTTATCACCGCCAGTCCTGTCCCTGTCAATTCTCACCACACTACTCTCCCTCAGTCACACTCCCGCTCTGCTCCCTCTGACACCCGCCCCAGCCATCCCCCGGCCTCCTCCCCACGGGCAGGGACTTCCCCGGGTCACACAACCCGCTCCAACCTCCACAAGGGGCACCATCAGCCTCACGTTCCTGGCCACTTTGTTCCCGACAGCCAGGGCTCCGGCCAAGTCAATCAGCTGGGCACCTCACCTCCCAAGCGGTCGTCGCAGGAAGTGGTTCCAGCGAGTCCGGCTGATCCCTTGACAGAGGCTCTCATGCTCAGCGGGGTGATTGCGGCCGTTCCCTCCATTGTTGAACGACAGCCGCCGCCACCACCACCAGCAGGGCCACGCGTCACCTTTCACCTGCCGCCTCGCCACATGAACATTCCGCCAGACTCCTCCTCTGAGAATGGCAACGGCAACGAAAACGTAAGAGTCGACGCTGATGACGATTCCACCAGCTCGAACATCGTGAAGTGCCGCAACCCCAGCTGCGGCCTGACGGCGGAGACAGACGAGGCCCGTAGCACCTTCAAGACGTGTCATAATTGTTCCACATTCTACTGTTCTCGTGCATGCCGCCGACAGCACTGGGAGCGACATAAAAAGCAATGTAAGAGGATAAGTTCCCTGGCGGTAGCCAAGCAGGTAGTGGCACGAGTGAGGGAGGACGAGGCAGTGCTGGAGAGGGTCAGTGCTGTGGCCAGAAGGGGCATCCGCGCCCTTGGCCGTGGCACCGTCAAAATATTCTTCCACGACATCAGGGGCGCAGAGACTTTCGTAGGAGGCGGGGAGCTGCCAGAGACGCACTACATGACCATCCAGAATCTGCTGCCTCAGGAGACGGGCCCAGAGGTATACAAGCAAATCACAGAGCTCTGTAAACACTATAACGTGGAGTACAAGTTGGTGTTGTACGTCAGTATTTGCATCATGAATGAAATCCCCACAGGCTCGTCACCCAAGTGGGAACGTGAAATGGTGTCTCACTGCGCCAAACTACGGCTTGCCGGCGGCACAGGAGGAGGTGGCAGCGACACCTGGAGCCCACGTCCGGAGCGCCATGTCATCACGCGGGACATGGACGAGCCGGAAACCATGATTCTGACGTCGGCGCCCATCCCGGAGTCCAACACGTCCCCGCAGGCAGCGAGACACATCGCCTTCAATAACATCGTGCGTCACCTCCGTGAGAAGGGCATCAGCTTGCGCCACCAGTACCCCGACGTCCACAAGAAGCTGACGGCGTACGTGGAGCTGGGCGAGGTGTTCCCGCCGCTTACCATCTATCCGCGGGACGTCACCACGGGCTCCACCTTCATGTGTATCATCATGCCCGAGACAGATCACGCCAAGCTGCAGCTCCTCAGCAACGACGCCTCCAAGGTCCGCACCATCGACATCTCCCGCCCCCACCCGCCCGCCTGACATCCGATCCCATGACCCAAGCCTCCCCCCAAGCCATATCCATCTCAAAGGGACACTTAATACCGACCACTAGGATGAGTGGACGCCACGGCACCTTCCTCTCGACCCCAAGTGTGCCCTGAGCCAGGCCTGTGATAACCCCAGGTGTTGGTGGTAACGCTACATATCGGCCTTAGACATGCAGCCCGGCCAGAGGTGAGCCAGGCGGGCCGGGGTCGCGTCCCTCACGTCCACCAGTCGGCCGTCATTGCCCCTGCGGTCTAAGGTTACAGGATACGTGTCTTCCTACGGTGTATCTCCTTCACTGTCTCGTCATATCGAACCTCTTCCATACAGGATAAATCACCATACTCACTCCAGAGGAACACACTGGGATCGGATTCTTGAGCTACGGGCGAAAAGGACAGGTGGGGGCGGCGCGGCCAGCCTGGGGCCCCTCACTCTTCTGCCACGCGGGCGGGTGTGTGAATCTTTGGTTATTTCCTTAATTTGCTTAGAGTACTGGTGACTGTAGAGTATGTGTACCAAATGCATTATTTTAGTAACTAGCGCAAATGGTGACTGGCGCTGGTCATGTGCAGGACACAAGCGCTGCTGAATCAAACAAGAGAGGATTCATGCCTTGGGAAACCCGTTCGTTCTTTTGTTAGTAATATTGTTAATGTTGTATGTGTGCATGAGAGAGAGAGAGAGAGAGTGAGAGAGAGAGAGAGAGAGAGAGAGAGAGAGAGAGAGAGAGAGAGAGAGAGAGAGAGAGAGAGAGAGAGAGAGAGAGAGAGAGAGAGAGAGAGAGAGAGAGAGAGAGACTGTGTTTGATGACATATTTGTAAAAACTTTCAATCAGTTTTCTCCAACTCTCAAGGTCTAGACGTTTTAAAGGTGCTGAATAAGACCAGGCAAAATAGTGTTAAAGTCTGTTACGAAACGTTTTATCCTTTGAGCATGTGAGAGACTCTGTGTGTGTGTGTGTGTGTGTGTGTGTGTGTGTGTGTAAATAATTTCGTATACGTGTTTATATAATCAGAGTGCATATACTAAAAACATATGCGCATTCATATCAATTTATGTGTGTAGAAATGAGCGTGTTTCCATGCGCAGTAAAGCCCTCCTCCTCCCCAAATTCCCCCAAATCTTCCTCTCCGAAATAAAGGGTGTTCAAATCCTCCTCCCTCCCCAATACCCTGTCCTACTCTACCTTCCCGTTTCCTCTCTTTCCCAACTTTATCACCCTCAGATTTTGGGGATGTTTTCTGGGGAAGGTAAAGGGCAAAACTGAACCTCTATCTTAGTTTTCGTTGTTCTTTTTGAAAGTTTAAACGAACAGAGATCTATAAATGTGATGGATTTGTTGTCGTCTATATTTTCATAGAATCGATAGGTATAATAAAAGAAAAAAAGATACTATAAATACTATATATATATGTAAATGTGACTTTGCATCATCATCGCTGTGTTGACTGATAAAATAAATAATAAAGTGCCTGATACACATCCCACAGAGCGCTCCGTGAGATGATAGACCGGAGCTGACGTGGGCCAGAATAAGGAGACGGAGACACCTGTTCTTCCCCCTGTCTGGTGCACCTCATCCTACCCCATCTTTCTCCTAGTACTCCTCCTCCTTCTGCTCATGATACTTCTCTTCCTCTTCTTCCTAGTGCGCAACCTTCTCTCATTACTGCGAGTTCATTATTATATTTTCATCTCCTCTTCCTCTTCTTTTTTAATATTTCCCTCCCTTTCCATTATTCTTCTCGAAAATCTCCTAATGCTTAGTATTCTCCATTTCCTAGTCATCCTCCTACTCATCCCTCTAACCCTCCTCAGAATTCTTTTCATCCATCTTTCTCGTTCTTACAATTTTCCATTTCTTTACAGTTCTCCTCGTTTCCTTCCTCTTTCACTTCACCTTTTACTTTCTCCTCATGCATGTTTTTCCTCATCTTCATCATTTTCTATATTCTATTCCTCCTTTCCTAGTTGTTTAAACTCTTCTACCACCTCCCATTCCTCCTCATCCCCTCATCCTCATCCCGTTAACAGATTTATCACATCATCGGCCTTAAGGTTCCCTGATGAAACTTTCAGGTTCTCAGATATTAACTAGTAAAAGAAAAAAAAACATAATAATAATAGCGTCGTTCGTGTTCTCTCGTTACGAAGTGTACGTGTGTGCGTGTGTGTGTGTTGAGTGTTTCCAAGGACAATCTCTTCCTTTTCGCTCCTCATCAAGACCCCCACGTGAGGACCTAACATGAGGAATGATCAGGTGTTACGTACAGACACCCTCGGGATTCACTAAGAGAGGTAATGAAGTCAGATATGTGATATGCCAAGCCAATCCGCGGGGCTGGTATCTCCTACTTGGTATTCTTGGCCACTGTTGGGAAACTTCATTTTACCATTGTTTCCTCCGCTTAGTACAGCTTCCAAGGCCTGAAGGAGAATGTGTGGGTTACAGGCGACGACTAAGACGGACACAAGAGCTCCTACGCTTAATTCGCTCATCACTATTAGCTGCTCTTATCACGTGATCGGTTCATTTAGCTTCTGCCTTCAGTCCTAAACTGGTGACACTGTGGACGTTTTTAAATTTAAAAAGAAAACGAGAAAACAGTGGTGGACAGTGTATCGTGTGTGCGTGCGTGTGTGACAAAAGGAAAAAAATACTTAAAAATATATGTAAAAACTCAGAGTTCATTGTTTTCCAAGTGATTAAGGTAAGGACAGGTGTGTGGCCGCTCAGGTAGATACTTTGGAATGTGGACAAGGTCAAGGTGAGGGTCACTATGCAAAGGGGCGTGGGTGTGTCCGTGGGTGTGTTTTTTGTGGAGCGCCTGTAGATTCCGAGGCGACAGAGGGTGTGGCAGCCCGACCCTAACACTTCCAAGCAACATCAACAACAACAACAACAACAACAACAATTACACCTAAAAGAGCACAAGAGTCGCCACTTTTTACCACACCAGTGGCCTCCAGCACTCAGGGTCAGGTCACAGCACCAGTCGGCTGCCGCACGCTCCGGAACCTTGGCATTGGCTAGAAAAAGAACCAATCACGACGCTCTCTCAACGATTCAACAAAAGGAAATTTCAGTAAAAAGTGTAACAATATATCATTTCCGCATATTTACATCCATCCTTGTGTTGTCATCTTGATCAATATTTCAACATTTACGAAACTTTTTGTCACATGCGACGTTATCCTTTGGCTGCTATTTCATTCATTACATATATAGTAATAATAATAATAATGATAATAATAATACTATTAATAATGCTACCAATAATACTAATACTAATAATGATATAGTAATAATAAATATAAATAATAAAAAAATCCATTCGTACGTCAATACATATTATGCATACATGAATACAAACCTACAAGTTGATGCCTTTACTCCCCCACTTGGACAATAACAGGCTGAGCTCGACGCTACCCGGCTCAGGCCAACACTTCCTGTACCTTCAATAAACAGATAAAAACTGAAAAACCATCGGCGAGTCTTATTTTCATTCTCTCTTCGTTTGTTGTAACAACTCAACACCGATCCCTTCAGACCTGAGAGTCAACCCAAAGTGCCTTGTAAGATTATTTTCTTTTTCCTTCTGCTACAAAATAATATGGATCCAGTTATGGATCTATATATATATATATATATATATATATATATATATATATATATATATATATATATATATATATATATATATATATATATATATATATATATATATATATATATATATATATATATATATATCGATCCGCTTATTATATCAGTCGGTTCGTGAAACACCTTTAGTTATGAGTCAGAATTCGAATTATATTAAAAATAACGCTCTGTCATTTCGTCAGGACTATCTTCAAAGGCTAGATGAAATAATTGGTTGGGCTATGATAGTGTCTTTTTTTTTTTTTGTTCCCTCTTCCTTTACTGACTTGAGAAACTAAGATAAGATAAGGTCTAGGATTATGGTCTGGGTCTTGTTGATTGGCTGTCACTCAGGCCAATCAGGACCAGGAAAACATCGAGAGTTTGTCGTATCGCAGGACACACACTGCGCGGTCGTAATGTGCAATGATCCTTGCTATTTTATTTGGCTCTATAGAAGTGATGAAGAGAGGAAAAGTGATGTAACAAACTATTCGGGGCCCAAGTAATATCTATTGAAAGGCACAGCGAGTGAGAGGTTTGAGACGGATCCTGACCATATATTTTTCATAATGAGAATCGGCTTGGAATCAATGTGTGCTGCAGGGATGGAATTACATTGTGAGAAATATCATGTTTAGAACAAAAATATAGGTTTGGGAGGATGGTGTTTACAGCCTGGTGGCGAGGCCTGAGATGTGTCAGCGTCTTCCCTTAGTAAGACATATCACTCAGCAATATTCAGATCTTGAAACAGAGGTGCTTACTGCCTCTGACGAGCACCTCGGACTTTAAATAATGGCCTTTGATACAGCGAAATAAAAACAAATAAACAAGAAGTCGAAGATCGACATTGATATTGCGAAATTCAAGATAAAGCATAAAGATAAAAACAATAATGAGCATATACATAATATCATCTTTCTTTTCTTTCTCTCTTTCTTTTCCCTGGTCTTTTATTATTCTTGCAGTGCCTGTGGCTACGGATATTGAAATTATTACCTTATCATTTTACTAATTTTAAAATTGTCTCTCCTACAAATGTACATTTTCTCTTCGTTTTCTGTATTGACATTTTATGGTGAACAAAAAGTAAGTAACAACAGTTAATTCATCACATTCTTTAAGAAGAAAATGTATCAATGATAATTCTAAACAAATGTAAATAGCCTATAGTATATCAGTCCGTTAATGACACACACACACACACACACACACACACACACACACACACACACACACACACACACACACACACACACACACAGCCTCACACCTGCTATTCAAAAACCGTATTTCCTTCTCCTTCTTCTTCTTCTTCTTCTTATTATTATTATTATTATTATCATTATTATTATTATTATTATCACACATAAACACACACACTCACAGCCTCACAGCTGCTATTCAAAAACCGTTTTTCCTTCTTCTTCTTCTTATGATTAAGATTATGATTATGATTATGATTTTGATTATTATTATTATTGTTACCATTATTATTATCATACAAACACACACACACGCACACACACACACACACACACACACACACACACACACACACACACACACACACACACACACACACACAGAGAGAGAGAGAGAGAGAGAGAGAGAGAGAGAGAGAGAGAGAGAGAGAGAGAGAGAGACTATCCTTCTTAATAATTACATAAATGCCAACAATTAACTATACTGCGCAAAAAACAACTAAATAAAAATAGCATCCACTCTCTCACCACATTAATTAACGTCCGTGAAACATCCAGGTAAGTATTAACACCTGTGACGACCACCACCATCACCACCACCTTGTTAACGCCTCCTCCTCCTCCTCCTCTTCCTCCTCCTCCTCTTTTTCTTCTTTCCACTCCTCTTCCTCCTCTTTCCTCTTCCTCCTCTCATTATCTCGTATTTTTTCAGCTCAAACTCATTACAATTGTTCCTCCTCTCTTTCTTCCTCCTTCGTTCCAATGCTCTCTTTCATTATCTCCACTATTTTTTATTATATCTTTCCTTTGTCATCTCTATTTTTCTCTCTTTTCCTCCTCCTCCTCCCCCTCTTCACTCACTGTCTCCTCCCTTCCCTTCTACCTTCTGAATTAATTTATGAGAGTATTTACACCTGCCACTCTCTTATTTTCCTCTCATCTCTCTCTCTCTCTCTCTCTCTCTCTCTCTCTCTCTCTCTCTCTCTCTCTCTCTCTCTCTCTCTCTCTCTCTCTCTCTCTCTTTACAAATATCTCATCTTAATTCTTGTCATATTTCCTAAAAGACTGGAGTTTCGAAAGTCTACTTAAGATTGCATGAGGGGAAGGGAAAGAAAGGAAAGGAAAGGAGGAAAGGAGGAAAAGAAAGAGAGAGAGAGAGAGAGAGAGAGAGAGAGAGAGAGAGAGAGAGAGAGAGAGAGAGAGAGAGAGAGAGAGAGAGAGAGAGAGAGAGAGAGAGAGAGAGAGAGAGAGAATATGAATGAGCTTTCAAAAGCACTTGTTGGGTAATGAAAGGAAGAGGGAAACACACACACACACACACACAGAGAGAGAGAGAGAGAGAGAGAGAGAGAGAGAGAGAGAGAGAGAGAGAGAGAGAGAGAGAGAGAGAGAGAGAGAGAGAGAGAGAGAGAGAGAGAGAAGAGCAGAAAGTATTCAGGAAACATTTAGTTGGTAAAGAGGGATGAAAGGAAGGAGTTAGGAACCACTTGGTGAGCAAGAGAGAGAGAGAGAGAGAGAGAGAGAGAGAGAGAGAGAGAGAGAGAGGAGACGAGAGACGAAGAAGGAAAAGAAGAATGAAAGAGAAACGAGAGAAGATGAACATAGCAAAGAAAAGACGAAGTGGATGAAACAAATGGAGTAGAGAGAGAGAGAGAGAGAGAGAGAGAGAGAGAGAGAGAGAGAGAGAGAGAGAGAGAGAGAAAGCGGAAAGTCAGCGGCAGTGTTACAGGTTTCCCTCGTTCAACAAAAGGCGCGTGGAAGCCCTAGGAGGAGGGAGAGGGAGACGGCACGGTGGAGGCCAAACGAAGGGTCGAGAAATACTGCCTTGCCCTATACGCTACAAGTTACAGTCTACGGGGCGAGGGGAGGAGGAGGGAATGGATGAAAGAAAGGTGTAGAGAAGGGAGGAAGGAGGAAGGTGGTGTTACAGGGAAACTGAGAGAGCAGGAAGGGATATCCAAGAGAGGAGTGGAAACGTGAAAAATATACGTAAAAATAAATAAATAGGAGTAGGAAATGCATAAAAATCTAGTAAAAAACACACACACACACACACACACACACACACACACACACACACACACATATACGAACTAAGAAAATAAAAAAAATAGATATGGAATAGGAATATAATAGTGTGAAATATAAAGATAAGGCAAGAAGTAAGGAAGAAGAGAAATTAAGCAATAACAGGTGAACTACAAGAAACGATATAAAGCCATACAGGTTACAAAAAAAAAAAAAAAAAGGGAATATAGGTAAGAAATACAAGCAGGTAGGTACATGTGGGCGTTCACCAGGTAACTCATTTTTTATATGCGTGTCCTGCAGTCGTTAGTTATCAACACACCCCAAAAGCATTACTCGGATGAGGGTTCAGGGAGTAATGACGAAACCCCTTCTGATCATCACTCACCTCGTCACCGTCCCTTCTGAAGCTGTCCCCTTCTATCATTTACTCTTCCCTGCTTTATTACACCATCCCTTCTTTACCTTTCATTGTGTTCACGTATCCTCATAGACTATACAAAAATTGCTTAGTGGAGTGACGGCATTAAAGCTCCACCCTTGTGAATTATCTACGGAATTTCCTCGACTTTTTACTGATTTTATTTGATCTTATTCACGTTCACAACAAAGAGCAATATCCTTTATAAACACACCGCCAGAAACAACATTAATCCACACCAACGTAAATCACAGTAAAGCGGCGCCATTTGTGACTAACAAAGATAATTTAGCCACTCATTCTCAACAACACTGAGAACGCTGCCTGATTATGTATTTCTGCCTTCCTTTGACTTGTAGCATTTCAAGAGAGGAATATTAAGGCAGCAACGAAACTGCCTAACCTAAATGGAGTGATGTAATGTCAGGAGAGGAAGATGATGAAGATGAGGCTGATGATTTAACGTCCGGAAGAAGAGGATAAAGAGGAAGGAGATAATGAAAATTGACTTTGCTAATTAACTTCCTGAGGAGTGGCAATGAAGAACGCTTGTGTGTGTTTTCCGCATGGCCACCCTAGACACGACAAACAGCACAAAGCACAACGCAGTACTTCGAACAGTACATCGACGAGTGCAACTCTACCCACAAGAACATTATTTTTGAGGCTGCCAATAAAAACAGCACTATGATTACTGTAAGTCTATCGAACTTCTCTTACAGCCTTATTAAGCAACATGTCACAACACATCAGTAACCCTACAAAACTACCTACAAGAACACTACAGGGGCCACCAATAGAAGCAACAACACTGTAGGCAAGTCTATAGACCTTTCCCTACAACTTTCATAAACAGAACACAAATCACAACACATCAGAACACCCACAACGTCTTCAGAAACACTACTGCATGGTTCTAACCTTACCAAAAAAACAAAAACAACTACAACACTATAATGAAATCTATGAACCTTCTTACACAACAACATGAAATAACACGCCTACATCACTTTCAGAACAACACTGCATGGCTTTAATTAAGTGTACCAAGGAAAACACTATGACCACGCCTATGATCTCTTACTTATAATCTTACACAATAACACAAAATAACACAAACCTATAACACTTTCAGAACACAGCATGGCTTTAATGAAGGGCACCAAGAAAATCAACAACCAAACCTATGAACCTTTCCTGATAATCTTCCTACACAACGACACAAAATAACACATCTGCAACATCTACACAACATCACGGCATTACTTTAAGCGTACCAGTACAAACAACACGTACATATAACCAATACCCTGAGACCTTTAGTTACAAAAGCAATATATCTCTGCCATATCCAATCGATCACCTGCCTCCCCTGCCTCCTGTGCCTCACCTGCCGCTGTCACGTAACCAGCCCACCACCACCGCAGGGGACTCATGAGGTTCCCTGGAGGACGTCAGAAGCGAACCTCTTAACGCTTATTCATCCCGCGGCCTGCCAAGTCCCGCCACACTCATCCCATCTATATTTTTAGGGAGCCGTTAATTGCCGCTAATGATTCCCTGAACGTTATAAATCCCACGAGTACTTTAGGGAGATTAAAAACGCCTCTTTCTCTCTCTCCTTTTCCCTCTCTCCCTCCCCCCTCTCTCTCCCTCTCTCGGCTTGGTGACATTAATAACATGGGCAGCTCTCATTAATGTTTCGGGTAAATGAGAGTCGTGGAGTAATAGGGTTAAAGAGAGAAATGATGAGAACATTTGTTTCGACTGCCTATACACGTTTCTCTTTGGTGAATCGCCGGGAGTTACCTGGAACGCTAAACACCTTTGTGCAATTAGCTCTCTAAATATTGACACCTGGATGGGCGAGGCTTGCTAAGAGGGAGGAACGGAAGTAATTAGTCACACTTTTATTCCTTCCTTGTATATATATATTTTTTTATGCGTTCTAACTCTCTGTCTGTCTCTCTCTCTCTCTCTCTCTCTCTCTCTCTCTCTCTCTCTCTCTCTCTCTCTCTCTCTCTCTCTTGTTGGTATCTCTTTCTCGTCTCTCCCTCTGTCCTCACAAACATTTTTTTCATTCTCCGTCTACTATATTTTTACCTCCATAGATACTCTCTCTCTCTCTCTCTCTCTCTCTCTCTCTCTCTCTCTCTCTCTCTCTCTCTCTCTCTCTCTCTCTCTCTCTCTCTCTCTCTCTCTCTCTCAATTTCTCTCTCTTCCTCCTTGCCCATAATTCTTTCTTCCATCCTTTCCTGTATATCTGAAACTGCCTCTTTTTCTTTTCCTTCCTCCTTGTCTATACTTCCTCTCTTCCTCCCTGACCCTCCCTATGTACCTCAGACAATTTTCCCTTTCTTCCCTCTCTTTCTGCTTGCCTTCTCCCTTATTCCTTTCTTATGTAACGCCGACTCTGCCTCTCTTCCTTAGCTTTCTGCCTCCCTGCCCCCCTTCAGCTTACCACTAAACACGAGTAAAGTTGTTTTATTCATCCAGAGTTCAGACAGACAGACTTTAAATGCAAAAACAACATCAGCAAAGCGCTCCTCCTCCATCAGCTAACAGACAGATGATGTAACTGCACCACCATCGCCACCACCCACCACTATATAAGCAACCACAACAGTCATTTTCTCAACCACACGCACTAAGAACCTTCCAAATGCCAACGTGGCGGAAAGATCCATCAATACGAACCAGTAAGCCATTGTGTTTTCAGCTCGCAGGAAGAGGAAACTTCTGAAGGACATGAGCCGGGGAGTGAAGGCAGCGAAGGAAAGGAGAAATGAACGAAAGGAGAATAACAAGAAATGAGAGAAGGAAGGAGGAAGAAAATAAAGAGTAGAGGGGTAAATAAAAAAAAAGGAAGAGTGAAAAATGAAAACGGGAGCGAGGAAATAGAAGCAAGGAAAAAGGAAAGGAAAAAGAAATGGAAAGGAGAAAGGAAATAGAAGTGGAAGGAATGGAAAAGAAAAGTTAAGGGAATGGAACAGATGAAAAGACATGGGCGAGAAATAAAAAAAAATGTATATAAGGGAAATTAATAAAAGGAGACAAAAACAAAAAAGGAAACAGGACTGAAAAAGAAGAGGAAATGAAGGATAAAGAAATCATAAAAAAAGAGGCAAAGAATAATAGAAACAAAATTAATGAGAATACGAGAGTAAAAAATTACGAAAAGGAGGATTAGGACGAGGAGAGAAAGAAAAGAAAAAAGAAAAAAAGAAGAAAAATATGTACTTTTTTTCCTCCTCCATCAAAGGCTTCTGGAAAACACGCCCCCATAAAGGCAACCATTCATTAGCAGCGTCCTGGCTCGACGGTTCTGATTGGGTCCCTGCTTTAAGGCCCTCCACAAGCTAGGTATTCATTGGCTGGCACGACAATCACCTTCGTCTTGATTGGCTGAGCCTTTTGGAGTTTACTTTCAATACACGACATGATTACGACGACGCGGAACGACAAGGAGGGAAGTAAATATGAGAGGAGGAATGTACCAGGAAGCTTTTCATGATTTTACGAGTATTTTTCAGGCCTTATTTTTCTGATGTCTCATTTTTCATTCCTGATTTTATGCATGTTTCTTTTACTGCTATTATTTTCTTCCCTCTTCTCTCATAATTCCCACTACAGTGTATTGTCAGATGTAGGGTGATTATAAAGAAAACGTATTATTTTTATTATTATTATTATTATTATTATTATTATTATTATTATTATTATTATTATTATTTTTATTATTATTATTATTAGTAGTAGTAGTAGTAGTAAGTGTAAAAAAAGGCCGCAATCATTATAACAATAGAAGCAATGTACGTAAGTAGTAGTAGTAGTAGTAGTAGTAGTAGTAATAGTAGTAGTAGTAGTAGTAGTAGTAGTAGTAGTAGTAGTAGTAAATGTAATAAAAAGAGCCTATGCAATAAAGATAATTCACGTAATTATTATTATTATTATTATTATTATTATTATTATTATTATTATTATTATTATTATTATTATTATTATCATTATTATTATTATTATTATTATTATTATTATTATTAGTAGTAGTAGTAGTAGTAGTAGTAGTAGTAGAAGTAGTAGTAGAAGTAGTAGTAGAAGTAGTAGTGTAGTAGTAGTAGTAGCAGTAGTTGTAGGAGGAGGAGGAGCAGCAGCAGCAGCAGCAGCTGCAGCAGTCGCGGCAAACAAACAAATTTATCAAATCAGCTGCTGCAATGCAACCTTACATAATATGCGGCTTTTCCTCCCTGCCTTCCCTTCCTTCTCTCCCTGCACCTCTCCCTCCCTCCACGAAGTCATGCAGGCAATATGTATTATAATTCGGGAATCAGAGGAAACACTAGATGTCAACCGCAGAAATTAATAATCAAACTGCCACAGACGTGTTCTAATTAGCGATTTTGTGCGGACCTTTCCCAGAGCTGTCGGCAAAGCTGGCGGGCCGCGATCATCAGCCTCCCGTGGCCAGGGGTAATTAGAGACTTAATGAAGAGATATACAAGACAATTTATAAACGAACACGATCGCTCTCTCTCTCTCTCTCTCTCTCTCTCTCTCTCTCTCTCTCTCTCTCTCTCTCTCTCTCTCTCTCTCTCTCTCTCTCTCTCTCTCTCTCTCTCTCTCTCTAAAGGTCAAGGCCTCGATGTTATATTGGTCAAGGAGAAATTAACTGGTGTTGTTTGTTTGCCGCTTTGTGACTCACTGGTGTTGATTTAACGGTGTTGTCTGTGGTGCTATGTTAGTGCCGCTGCCTCTGTGATGTTGAGCTTGTAGTGGTGAGTTTGTGTGGTGTTAGGTGTGGTGAATTTGTGATGAGTCAGTGGTGTTGAAGTTGTGATGTGTCAGTGGGTTTAGTTTGTAGTGTAATAGTGGTGTTGAGTTTTCGATGAGTCAGTGGTGTTTTTTTTCTTTTTTTCATGTAGGAAGAACACTGGCCAAGGGCAACAAAAATCCAATAAAAAAAAATGCTCACTGAAATGCCAGTCCTATAAAAGGGTCAAAGCAGTAGTCAAAATTGATGAATAAGTGTCTCGAAACCTCCCTCTTGAAGGAATTCAAGTCAGAGGAAGGTGGAAATACAGAAGCAGGCAGGGAGTTCCAGAGTTTACCAGAGAAAGGGATGAATGATTGAGAATACTGGTTAACTCTTGCGTTAGAGAGGTGGACAGAATAGGGGTGAGAGAAAGAAGAAAGTCTTGTGCAGCGAGGCCGCGGGAGGTGGGGAGGCATGCAGTTAGCAAGATCAGAAGAGCAGTTAGCATGAAAACAGCGGTAGAAGACAGCTAGAGATGCAACATTGCGACGATGAGAGAGAGGCTGAAGACAGTCTGTTAGAGGAGAGGAGCTGATGAGACGAAAAACTTTTGATTCCACCCTGTCTAGAAGAGCAGTGTGAGTGGAACCCCCCAGACATGTGAAGCATACTCCGTACATGGACGGATAAGGCCCTTGTACAGTTTGCGATGAGTCAATGTTGATGAATTTATGATGAACCAGTGGTGTTGAGTTTGAGACGAGTCAGTGATTTTTAATTTGAAATGAGTCAGCGGTGTTGTCTTTCCGACGAGTCAATGGTGTTGAATCTGTGATGAGTCACTGATGGTGAATTTGTGATGAGTCAATGGTGTTGAATTTGTGATGAGTCAGTGGTACTAAATTTTATGAGTCAGTGATGTTGAGTTTGTAATGAGTCAGTGGTGTTGAGTTTGCGATGGTGTTGTTAATTTAATGATGTGTTGAGTTAGTGGTAGTGAATTTGTGTAAAATTAGAAATATTCAGTTCATGTTGAGTTAATAATGCTAAGTTTGTGTTGAGTCAGTGGTGTTATGGTGAGTCAATAATGCTAAGATTACGTTGAGTCAGAGTCCTTAAGTTTGTGTTCAGTCAGTGGTGTTGTGGTGAGTCAATAATGTCAAAATTGCGTTGAATAAGAGGCGTTAAGTTTGTGTTGAGTCAGTAGTGCTATGGTGAGTCAATAATGTTAAAATTGCATTGAGTAAGAGGCGTTAAGTTTGTGTTAAGCCAGTGGTGATGTGGTGAGTCAATAATGCTAAGATAATAATGCTGAGTCAGAAGAGTTAAGTTTATGATGAGTCAGTCGTGTTGAGTCAGTGGGGATGAATCACTGGGAATGAGTCACTGGAAATGAATCAGTGGCGATGGGTCGGTGACGATGAATCAGTGGCGATGGGTCGGTGGTGCGGGTCAATAAACATAACCTTGCTTACAGATTGATAGTCTAGTTTCCCGGAGTTTAATTGCTCATCCCACATGCAGCAAAACCGAATACATCACGGTGAGGGAACTGAATGTACCACAGGGATGAATAAACGTAGCACAGAGATGAAAACATGTACAGTACCACAGAGATCAACGGGTTTGCTAAAGATATGAATGAAAGCCAGTATTGGGTATTTTTCCATTTACAGGTACATAATATTTGTTAAATTATCGCTTGAAAGACGAAAACACTCTTGAAAACTCTTATAATCTCTACTCCATGTAGCTAGAATTGGTTACGATAAGGAATCAAAAAGTTTAAGAATACCAACCAAAGAACAAAAAAAAAAAAAAAAATGAATGCATCTACCGGACGGATGAATGAATGCACCACAAACTTGAACGTGCTACAGAATTTAAGAGGTATACTACAGGATCAATAAGTTTATCATTTCAAACAAAATAGCAAAACTAGATACTAGATCATTCCATAAAACGAATGATCACATGTAACTAATCTTAAGAAGAGACCTTATACAAAAATTCTACTATCATCATATCGGTTTCAATCTATCTATCTATCTATATACCCACCTACCTACTTATAAACCTGCCTGCCCACCTACCTATCTATCTGTCTATCTATTTAATTCACCTATCCTGCCAAATGATGCTCAACACTGGAGGCAACGCTGAATAGGGAAGAAAATCCTACGAACTCCATTACTCCTCCCCCTCCTCTCTCTCTCTCTCTCTCTCTCTCTCTCTCTCTCTCTCTCTCTCTCTCTCTCTCTCTCTCTCTCTCTCTTTATCTCTATCTTTGTATCTATCAGTCAATCAATCAATGTACTTATCTATCTATCTATTCATTAATCTACCTATCTCCTTCACTTTCAGCCTAACACATCTCAAAAGAACCCTTCACGCATGTCAATATCACCAAATTAAAGAAAATCATCGAAAAAGTTCAATTCAAGAGCGTAATACTCTACCAACTAATTGCTCCTCACTACTATGTAACATGGGAGGCGGTGGGGACGTGGCGAGGCGCGGTAGGTCACAGTCATATACATGCTAATGACGTGACGCATGCCTTGCCTCATTTCGATATCACCGCACGTGTTTTTGTGAGTGGTGGTGGTGGTGGTTAATGGTGGTCAGTTGTCATTGGTGGTCGGTGGGCTGCAGTACGAGGTAGCGGACGGTAAGTGACAGATAGCGGATAGGAGAAGGGAAAATGCTAATGATCACCTGAAGGGATTGTTGGCACTGTAATTTAGTGACAGCAAGTAGGAAGTGAGAGAAAATGTTAATGTTGACCAGTGTATCTACTCTTTCTCATTTCCCACTGACTGACGCAAACCCAGAGGGATTATTTAGTGCACTATTTTCCAGTCTCTCTCTCTCTCTCTCTCTCTCTCTCTCTCTCTCTCTCTCTCTCTCTCTCTCTCTCTCTCTCTCTCGTGTGTATGTGTGTGTGTGTGCGTGTGCGTTCGTGTGTGCGTGCGTGCGTGTGTGTGTGTGTGTGTGTGTGTGTGTGTGTGTGTGTGTGTGTGTGTGTGTGTGTGTGTGTGTGTGTGTGTGTGTGTGTGTGTGTGTCGGGTAACGCTACACGGAGAAACCTATTATGGTGTGTTGTCACTTTTTAGGTCCGGGCCCCTAAGGATACTGCAAGCCAGTATTTGAATATCAACACAGACCTGAGTTAAGTGAAGTGAGCGGTGAGAGTTGTCTTTCTGGAGAGAGAGAGAGAGAGAGAGAGAGAGAGAGAGAGAGAGAGAGAGAGAGAGAGAGAGAGAGAGAGAGAGAGAGAGAGAGAGAGAGAGAGAGAGAGAGAGAGAGAGAGAGAGAGAGAGAGAGAGAATATATCCCATTTTTTCTTTCTTCCTCTTTCTAGTTTCACTTTTCAACCACTAACATCTTATCATACATACAATACGAAAAAAAATCCAAATTTATCTTTCGTCTCACCCCTCTCCTCACCTCTCACCGTTCCCGGCCTTTTCTCCTTTCCTCCATCCCGCACTTCTCTCTCTCCGTCTCTCCCTCGCTTCCCTCCCTGTCAGGCCTGCCGATGATGGGATAACAGCTCAACAAACAGCAAGTCAATGACCGTGAAAAGCTCCATCTACCGGAGCCTTGCCGCGAGGCCTTGCTAGACAGGCGGCGGCGGTGGCGGTGGTGATGTTGGTGGAAGGTGGTGATGTTGGGTGATGATACTGATGGTGGAGTTAGTAGGAAACATTTACTGTGTATTAATTGAACGTGGAATGAACGGATGAGGGGATGAAATATACACAGAAATAAATACATAAGAGGATTGTAAAGTGATATATATTTTTTGGGTTTAAATTGTACGAGTGAATTTGTCTTTGTGATTTGAATGAAAAAGTAAACAGGTAATAATTACACTGGGGGTGTTTTTATATCATACATCAATAGAATGAAAGGGCCTGGAAATAAGTAACTATTGCCATCACCACCACTAACACCGACAACACCAACAACAAAGGCAGGAAGAAAGAATAATAGAGAGAGAGAGAGAGAGAGAGAGAGAGAGAGAGAGAGAGAGAGAGAGAGAGAGAGAGAGAGAGAGAGAGAGAGGAAAAATTCAATAACCATCTACTATCATCAACAACACCACCAAAGAAATAGAAAGAAATCTGTATCTCAGTAAACCAGCCACAACCACCACCACTACCACCACCACCACCATCAACATGAACAACATAAACAAAAAAAAAAAAAAAATGAAAAAAAAAATATATATAAAAATGACACTCTAGAAGATGAGAGAGAGAGAGAGAGAGAGAGAGAGAGAGAGAGAGAGAGAGAGAGAGAGAGAGAGAGAGAGAGAGAGAGAGAGAGAGAGAGAGAGAGAGAGAGACGAGACATGCAAACAGACAGACAGAGAAAAGAAACACACACCTCAATATCTACCTACGACCGCCATCACCATCACCATCAAAGACACGGGAAAAAAAAAAAAAGTAGATGAGAGTAAAAGAAAAAAAAAAGAGAAAAAG
>NC_087163.1:8800000-8805000 GCF_035594125.1 Scylla paramamosain
GAGAGAGAGAGAGAGAGAGATTATATATTCTGTTCCCCGCAGTGAAAAAAAAAAGAACAATAAATAAAAACCAGTGGCAGGAGACTTTTAGGTGTAAGTTGGACTGATTGATGAAGTTTCGTTGAGTAATCAAGAGACAGTGTTTGCCTGCAGGAAAAAAAAAAAAAAGGAAAAAACACTTCGAAACGTCTCCATAGTTACTTAGCAGCGTGTTTGTTTTGCCTCAAGAATGTTTGCTCGAGACGACGACAACGACGATGAGGATGATGACGATGACGAGGAGACGGGAGATTACGAGGGATCCACCTGAAGTCACTATTTGTTGAGGACGCAACCTGTGTATCTGCTCTAATTAATCTTTCAGGAGAGGGAAAAGCAGGTGAACCCAGCGAGAGAAATGGCGAGGGAAACCAAATGATTGAGTCCATGGTGGGGGAGAGAGAGAGATAGAGAGAGAGATATAGATAGATAGATAGATAGATAGATAGATAGATAGAGAGAGAGAGAGAGAGAGAGAGAGAGAGAGAGAGAGAGAGAGAGAGAGAGAGAGAGAGAGAGAGAGAGAGAGAGAGAGAGAAACTACGGGATCCTTTCTTTACTCATTGAATTTTAACCACTCTCTTTAACATATTCCTCCCCCTTTATCAACTCCCACATAAGTACAACGCGTAAAAGACTTAAAATTAATACAACAAAATAAGAGAAAGAGAAGAGACTAAAACAGCCACACACACACACACACACACACACACACACACACACACACACACACACACACACACACACACACACATACACACACACGCAGGCGGAAGCGAGTGTGACCAGTCCGCCCGCGCTCTCTTTGTGCCAGGCCTTCCATCTCGCTCACCCCCGGTCCAGCTATTTAGCATCAGATTGGACTCTCAGATTGGGTTCCGCCACTCCAATCACAAGCCCCAAAAACCAGGAGTGACGGCACCGAAATAAAAAAAAAAAAAAAAAAAAAGAGTGAGAGAGAGAGAGAGAGAGAGAGAGAGAGAGAGAGAGAGAGAGAGAGAGAGAGAGAGAGAGAGAGAGAGAAAGTTTGAGGGTGTTGGTGGGTGTCGGTTGGTATTTAGGTGTGTTGCTTCTGTCTGTGATTGCCTGCCGCTCCCATTGGTGTGTCTCTGGTGTGATGTTGTAATTTCATGGTGTTGTGATGTGGTGTTTAAGTGATGTGTATGTTCCTTGGTAGTGATGGTGATAAGGGGATTTTGTGTGGTGTTGTGGTGGTGTTAAAGTGGTGGTGGTGATGTGCAGGGGTAAGCGTGGTGGTTTGGTGTTTGGTGCTGAAGCGATGGTGATGATGCTGATGTGCTCTGATAGTGGTGATGTTATGTGGTGGTGTGTGGTGTGGTGGTATTTAAGTGATGGTGGTGATGTGCAAATTTCTTGGTAGTGGTGGTGATGTTATGTGGTGGTGAAATATGGTGATGGTGATGTTGAAGTGATAATGGCGGTATGTGAATTTGCTGGTGGTTGTGCTGCTGTAAGGTAGTTATGTGTGGAATTCAGGCGTTGTTAAAGGGATGTTGATGTGCAAATTTCCTGATGGTGGTGGTGGTGATGTTATGTCGCGGTGATGTGTGGTGGTGGTCGTCCTGAAGTGGTGTAAGTTTTCTGATGGTAATATCATGTGTGGTGTTGTGGTGATGTCTTCTGAAGTAATGGTGGTGGTGGTAGTAGAAGTAGTAGTAGGAGTAGTAGTAATAGTAGTAGTAGTAGTAGTAGTCTGTAAATTAATGCACCACCTAAAAGAAATGTCGCAATTACTTCTCTGTCTTCCATTAGTTAAGTGGACAATTTGTGTAGGCAAAATTCTCAAAGATAAACGAATAAAAAAAAAGTAATTGCTCTACCAACACTAAACTCACACAACCACCTGCACATTTTCCCCACTTCCTCTTCCACCTCCCCTTCCCCCTCCTCTTTCCAGCCCTTCCACCTCGCATAACGCTTTCTGTCTTCTTCTTCTTCTTCTTCTTCTTCTTCTTCTTCTTCTTCTTCTTCTTCTTCTTTCCTCTCCTTCTCCTCCTCCTCCTCCACGTTTTTCTTCTTATCCTCCTCCTCCTCCTCCTCCATCCACTACACACTGAAAGGAAAAAAATGTGCTAATATTGTTTCTTCAACGCAGCGTCGCCCTTAAGAAGGAGGCCATTTTAGTATGACTGAATCGGGGAGATGAGGCCAGAGGGAGGGAGAAAAAGGAGGGGATAAAGTAAAGGCAGGGAAGAAAAAAGAGAAGAAAAAAGAACGCTAAGGTGATAGAAAAAGGGAAGAGAGAAGCAGGGAAGGAAAGAAACAAAGATTAGAAAGACTGAAAAGGGAAGAAATGGGGAAAAAAAGGAGAAAAGAAAATGGAAGAAGTACGAAGGGAGATATGAAGAGAAGAAAAGAGAAGTGAACGAGACAGAAGATGGAGACAAATAAGACAGAACAAAAAAGTAAAAAAAAATATGAAAGAAAGGACGGAAAGGAAGAAAACGAGGAGAAAAAGGAACTGAGGAGAGAGAAAATGGTTAGTGAAAAGGAAGAGAGGAAAGTGTTGCGGATAAAGGAAGGAAGAATGATTATAAAAAGGAAAGAAAAGCGCAAGAGAAAAGAAAGAAAAAAGAAAGAAGATAACATAAGAGAAAAAGAGAAGGAAAAGAAGAATTGAGAGAGAACAAATAAGAGAAAGGGCAAGAGGAAGATGAGAGAGAGAGAGAGAGAGAGAGAGAGAGAGAGAGAGAGAGAGAGAGAGAGAGAGAGAGAGAGAGAGAGAGAGAGAGAGAGAGAGAGAGAGAGAGAGAGCAAATAAAGAAAAGGTAAATAAAAGAAGGAAAAAATACGTTAGAAAGGGAAAACAAGGAGTGAAGAAGGAAAGGAAAAATTAAAAGAGAGAAGGAAACTAAGACAGGGACAGCCACCATTACTGGAAGGAAACAAAAGAGTAAGAGAGAAAGAAGGAAACAAGATAGCGTAAAAGAGAGGAGGAGGGGGAAAGCTGAGACAACAAAGAAAAATAAGAGAAGGAAGGATAGAAGGTAACATAAGAGAGAGAGAAAAAAGAAGGGAGAAAGGAAAGTAAAAGAGAGAGAGAAGAAAAATACGTAAGAGAGCAAAAAACAAAGAAAAAAATAAGCAAGAAGAGACTAAGACAGCAACCATTACTGGAAGGAGGAAACAGCACAAGGAGGTCTGGTTCTCCTGGTAATATACAACAAAGAGCATGGGAGGAGCTTTACCTGTATAACAATTACATAAGCATTGCGCTAAGGAACTTCATGTATAGTTAAGGTGAGACAGAGAGAGGGACAGAGAGAGAGAGAGAGAGAGAGAGAGAGAGAGAGAGAGAGAGAGAGAGAGAGAGAGAGAGAGAGAGAGAGAGAGAGAGAGAGAGAGAGAGAGAGAGAGAGAGAGAGAGAGATAGTTTATTCACTGGTCTCTCTCTCTCTCTCTCTCTCTCTCTCTCTCTCTCTCTCTCTCTCTCTCTCTCTCTCTCTCTCTCTCTCTCTCTCTCTCTCCCTCCTTCTTTTTCCTTCTTCTTTTTGGGTATTCCTCGTTATTCTCTTCCTGTTTCCCTTCACCCCAAGGCTCTCCCTCTCTACTTTTTTTTACTACAATCTTCCTAAACTATTTTTCTCTCTCATTCGCTTTCGTTTATTCGTTCTTTTTTCCTAATTTTTTCCTAACCTTCTTTTATTTTCATGCCTCGTTATCTCCGTCAATCTAACCTTCTCTCTCTCTCTCTCTCTCTCTCTCTCTCTCTCTCTCTCTCTCTCTCTCTCTCTCTCTCTCTCTCTCTCTCTCTCTCTCTCTCTCTGCCTTTGCGATTTCATTTCTCCGCCTTTTCCTTGCCTTTCTCTTTTTTCTCCCTTCTATTATCTCTACATTTTCCTCTTCAATATCCACCATTTTTTTTCCTGTATTTTAATATCTTTTTTTCTCTATCATATCTTTCATCTATACCAATATTTTGTCTCATACTTCTATTTTTCATCTCATCTTCTCTTTACTTTATGTTTAAAATTCCTCTTCTGCTCTCCATTCCATATCTCATTTCCCTTCATATCCATTCTCTCTCTTCTCTTCATTACTACAAATCTTTATCTACTCAACGTTCTGTACCTTCCTTTCCCTCACCCTTTCTCATCCCTTTATTTTCACCACTCACTGTTCCTACCTTCCTTCCTTTTCATCTTCGGTTTCCTTTTCTTGCCAGTACTCTCTCTCTCTCTCTCTCTCTCTCTCTCTCTCTCTCTCTCTCTCTCTCTCTCTCTCTCTCTCTCTCTCTCTATATATATGTATCTATCTATCTATCTATCTATCTATCTATCTACCTATCTATATATCTATCTAGCTAGCTAGCTAGCTAGCTATCTCTTATCCCTGTCTCATATTTTCCTCCCCCTCTCTATATCCGCATTGTCTGTTCTACGTCCGTCTTTCCCCCTCATCTCCTCTACTTCCCTCTACTCTCCTTCCCCCCATACGTGTCCTGAAGGTTTAATAAGGGGAGTGTGTGGATGTAGGAGGCCGTACCCTTCTCACCTGACAATGACGGGTAAATGGCCTCTACCTGCGACGCCCCTGGCCAGGTAAACATGGAAGTAAACACGCTGGTAATGTGACGGCTTTGATAGAGGTGGTGGTGATGGTGGTGGTGGTGGAGGTGGTGGTAGTTATTAATTTTTGTGTACATGACAAACGATGTATTACAAAAGAATAAAATGAAAAATATTCATATTTATTTTCGTATTATTATTTCCATTATTGAGATAGATCGATATATATATATATATATATATATATATATATATATATATATATATATATATATATATATAGAGAGAGAGAGAGAGAGAGAGAGAGAGAGAGAGAGAGAGAGAGAGAGAGAGAGAGAGAGAGAGAGAGAGAGAGAGAGAGAGAGAGAGAGAGAGAGAGAGATTATACGAACGGAAGAATTCCTAATCATGTACAAAAAAAGAGGCATCGAG
>NC_087163.1:8810000-8812500 GCF_035594125.1 Scylla paramamosain
TTTTATTTATTTTTTTAGGGGGCCCTACTTCGTCCATCGTTTTATTCCTCTCCCCTCGCGTTACAGTCTTCCCTCGGTCTGCAAGTGCCAGTAATTACTTGCAATAATTGAGCGCCTCGACAAGAAAAATCCATCAGTGAGGGTCATTACTCCAAGTGTTTTCACCCCCGAAGGAAGCGAGTGAAGGAGGGAAAGTGGAAGGGAAGGAAAGGGGGAACGTAGGAAAAAAGAAAGAAGAATGAAATAAGTTGTGATCCTAAAATACATGTGTGTGTGTGTGTGTGTGTGTGTGTGTGTGTGTGTGTGTGTGAGAGAGAGAGAGAGAGAGAGAGAGAGAGAGAGAGAGAGAGAGAGAGAGAGAGAGAGAGAGAGAGAGAGAGAGAGAGAGAGAGAGAGAGAGAGAGAGAGAGAGAGAGAGAGAGAGAGAGAGAGAGAGAGAGTAAAACACAAGGAAGCAAATACGGAAGTGCGCAGCAGAGTAAAGAATAAAAGTTACATAAGAAAGAACGAAGAAGAAAAGAAATGGGAGAAGGAAGTAAAAATGTAAAGAAGAGAGGAAGGAGGGTAAGTGAAAAAGAGGAAAGAGAACGAAAACCGAAGTAGGACACAAAGAGAAGGAGGAGAATGAAGAGAAGAAAGGTGGATAAGAGCGGAAGAAGAAAAAAAGAAAGTAAGGTTAAAGAAGAATGGAATGAAGAGGTCCAGTGAAAAAAAGAACGATGGATAGGAGGAAAGGGAGAAAAGAGAGAGAGAGAAAAAAAGAGGATTAGCAGAGGAAGGAAATAGGGAACACCAAAAAAGAAAAAAAATACTAGAGAAAGTATGAGAGAAGAAAAAGGAAGAATGGAAGGAACCAGAGAAAGGAAGGAAGAGAGCAAACTGAAAACGGGAATAATGAATAGGAGAGAAGGAAGGAAGAAGGAGAGGCAAGTAATAAAGGAAGGGAATGAGAATAAAAGAAAGGAGAGACAGTTACCAGAGTAAAAGGAAAGAAGAAGGTAAAGCAGAGAAGGAGGAGGAAAGTGAAGACGAGAAGGAAGAAACGCTCTCTTCCATCATAAATCCTCTATCTTCTTGAGGCTTCTTTTGTTGCTGCTCCGGAGAAAAGAGGTGAAGGTAAAGGCGAGGCTGAGGTGTTGTTAAGGTACGGCAGCTGTTCCAGGCAGGTGAGTCCAAAAAAAAGGCAAGAAAAAAACGCCACTTGTATGAAGGTCAAAATAGAGAGAGAGAGAGAGAGAGAGAGAGAGAGAGAGAGAGAGAGAGAGAGAGAGAGAGAGAGAGAGAGAGAGAGAGAGAGAGAGAGAGAGAGAGAGAGAGATTAAGTGACATAAAATACGGAGATAAAAGTCTGAAAAATACATTGGAAGGAAGTAGAATAATTGAAGATGGAGGAAGTCAAGGAAGCACAGACGCAGACTTGATGTGGAGAGTGGAAAAAGAGACGAGACAGGAAATGGAAGGGAGGCACTGATGAGAGAGAGAGAGAGAGAGAGAGAGAGAGAGAGAGAGAGAGAGAGAGAGAGAGAGAGAGAGAGAGAGAGAGAGAGAGAGAGAGAGAGAGAGAGAGAGAGAGAGAGAGAGAGAGAGAGAGAGAGGAAGAGAACGTAATTAGACACGAAACCAAAAAAAACAATACATGAGAAAAAAAAAAAAGGTTTGGTGTGACGTCTTCATCAATCACTGGTTTAGGTAGGCAATGGGTCATTACGAGTTATTTTCCATGCTCTCTACTACTTCTTTATTGCGAGGAGTGAAGAGACAGGCAGAACTAGACGAGGCTCTGGGAATATACTAGTGAGTGGTACAGTTGCGATGTGCTGTGCTGTGTTGACCTTAGAAGTTAAGAATTAGGGTGTTTGGTTCCCTTTGCTGTACTTTCGCTCCCCTTCCATGGCAGATTGGAACTGGTGGATGTGAACTCAATGCATACAGGAATCGGAAAAATACACATATACGGATAGAAATGTAATATGTCTTTCTGAACATTGTATCTCAGGGATGACATACTAAACGAGTGTCATATATAATACTCGTGATGTGCTTCCTTTAATCTTTCTCACCCTGGCACTTCCTGAAATAAAACTCCGATACCTGACTTCACTTCAGTCTGATACTCTTTCCTCCATTCCCCACTTCGGTAGCCTCTGGAACTAGGCACCTTCTCCGGCTAGTAATTTTTATTTGTATCTTCTATGCACCGGTTTTTCCTAACTCACAGCTCCCGTAGCCTTTTGGATCCTAGTCTCCTTTAATCTTCGAAATCCGAAATCTTAAGTTCAACCAGATTTTTCCAATGTTTTAGGTCCCAAAGCTTTAATCGTCACAGCTCTCAGTTTCTTAAAGGACTGGCAAATTCACTACACCCTCGTTTTCGTTTAGTCCTCATTGTTCTAGTCACACCTTGATTTTTTGCTGAAAAGCCACACCCTTAACTATTTAATCTTCAAAAGCCTCTAACCTCATCCAATTTTCAGTTTCGCACTCTCCCCCAATCTTCAAC
>NC_087163.1:8817500-8827500 GCF_035594125.1 Scylla paramamosain
CACATAATTCATGGGTTTTCTCTTTACCTGTTTGTTTGTGAGTTTGTACGTGTTTATATGCCTCTTTGTTTCTACCTGTCTTTGTGTCTGTTTCTCTGTCTTTTCCTTCTCCTGTGGGTATGAACCTAGTTGTGTATTTATATGTCTGTCCGCCTCCTTCTCACATTTTTCTGGCTTCATATGTAACTATCTGCCTCTGTTCTGTTCTTTATTTCCATCTCTCTGTCTGAATGACTTCTTTTCTACAACTTATTTGTCTCCTTCTATCACTATGCTTCTCTTTTTCTCTATTTGTCTACTCACATAGGTCAGTCTCTCTCTACTTATCCATCTTTTTGCTTATCTGTCTGCTTATCTGCATCTTCCTATGGCTAACTCAGTCTAGCTACATGTTTCTTCATCTTTCCGTTTACCTACCTAGGAGTCCTCCTCCTTTTGCGTCAGTCTTCAGCTTCATCACAGTCTCTTTATCTTACTGTCTCTCTCTCTTACTTCTTATACCACTTATAACTTTTTTTAATCTGTATTTGTCATGTGTTCATTTCTGTCTGTGTTTTATCCCTCATTCTTTCTTTGTCTCTGTCTTACTGTTTGTCTGTATACCTCTCTCTCTCTCTCTCTCTCTCTCTCTCTCTCTCTCTCTCTCTCTCTCTCTCTCTCTCTCTCTCTCTCTCTCTCTCTCTCTCTCTCTCTCTCTCTCTCTCTCTCTCTCTCTCTCTGTCTCATCTACAAAACACCACTGACCCTCCACCCAATACCCGGATGTAAACAAACTCGCTCCCGGCTCGTAATTGACCGGCGAGACCCTGTGGAGTTCCGGACATAAGGAAATTGTACTAAGCTCTCTCTCTCTCTCTCTCTCTCTCTCTCTCTCTCTCTCTCTCTCTCTCTCTCTCTCTCATATCTGCCCCGAGGAAAAACAGATGCAACAAAGAGACGAGGAAGAGAAACGAAATACATTAATACAAAGAATAAAAATGTTTTGTTTGTCACGTGTCTCTGTCTGTTTATTTGTGTTCGTGTGTGTGTGTGTGTGTGTGTGTGTGTGTGTGTGTGTGTGTGTGTGTGTGTGTGTGTGTGTGTGTGTGTGTGTGTTTGTGTGTGAGCGTGTGGGTGTTCAGTCTCTCTCTCTCTCTCTCTCTCTCTCTCTCTCTCTCTCTCTCTCTCTCTCTCTCTCTCTCTCTCTCTCTCTCTCTCTCTCTCTCTCTCTCTCTCGTGCGTCGCGTTAATTAAGAAATAATTTGGAAGCTTCTTGCATATTTGTCAATGGTAAAGAGCGTATGGAAATTTGTCTTCATTTCGGTTAGTTTTTCTCCATTTCTCTCTCCCGTTCTCTTCCAGTCTCTCTTAACGGCGGGTAGAGCTACGTCACCTGTCCATCTATTGACGTGAACTATACTGTGGTCTTCATGTTGTAAACCCAGAGTGAAAAGATAGAAAAAAAAGTGATAGAAATATGGTAGGAGAGAGAGAGAGAGAGAGAGAGAGAGAGAGAGAGAGAGAGAGAGAGAGAGAGAGAGAGAGAGAGAGACGGAAACATGACAGACGCAGTGGAGAAAAAGACAGAGCGACATAAATAAATAAAAAAAAAGCAACAGTGAGATACAGAGACAGCGATCAAACTAAAGAGTAATGGACGAGGAGGAGGAGGAGGTGGAGGAGGAATACAAAAGAATACAAAGGAAGACAAACAACAACAACAACAGACCTTGATCTCTTTACTAGTCTGTTTGTATAACTATTCTACACTAACTAGTAGCAGTGAAAGAGACAGAATAACAAAATAGAAGGAAGGAAGTGGAGGAGGAAAATATGGAAGAGGATGAAAAGAAGAAGAAGAAGAAGAAGAAGAAGAAGAAGAAGAAGAAGAAGAAGAAGAAGAAGAAGAAGAAGAAGAAGAAGAAGAAGAAGAAGAAGAAGAAGAAGAAGAAGAAGAAGAAGAAGAAGAAGAAGAAGAAGAAGAAGAAGAAGAAGAAGAAGAAGAAGAAGAAGAAGAAGAAGAAGAAGAAGAAGAAGAAGAAGAAGAAGAAGAAGAAGAAGAAGAAGAAGAAGAAGAAGAAGAAGAAGAAGAAGAAGAAGAAGAAGAAGAAGAAGAAGAAGAAGAAGAAGAAGAAGAAGAAGAAGAAGAAGAAGAAGAAGAAGAAGAAGAAGAAGAAGAAGAAGAAGAAGAAGAAGAAGAAGAAGAAGAAGAAGAAGAAGAAGAAGAAGAAGAAGAAGAAGAAGAAGAAGAAGAAGAAGAAGAAGAAGAAGAAGAAGAAGACAGAAAGGTAAAACACTGCTCTATCCAGCTCTCCATTATATCCGGTAATCACTCTGACCTCGAGACAATTAGACAATGCATCACAGGCGACGTTCACGAGGTCATAATTCGTCATCTGAGGTCACGAGAGGGTAATGGTTGTAATAGTAGTGGTGGTGGTGGTGATGGGGGTGGTGGTGGTGGTAGGTCTTTCAAAGCATATTGACTACATATCTTAAAACACACACACACACACACACACACACACACACACACACACACACACACACACACACACACACACACACACACACGATATTTCTCCCTCTCTTCTACACCTTGATTCTCGCTTTTCCTTTCTCCCTTTCCTTTTTCCACGCTAAATTTCCCTCCTTTACCTCTACTTCCTTCCCTCAGCCCCTTTCTTCCTTTCCCCTTCCTTATCTTTTCCTTTTAACTTTCTCCTTCCCTTCATCCGCCTCCGTCTCCCTCATTTCATTCCTTCTTATACCCTGTCCTTCCTCACCCCCACTTAACTTCCCTCATTATGTCCCTCCCATCCTATTTCTCCATTTCCTTCTTTTCCTTATCTTACTCCTTCCCTCCCTTCAACTCCCTCTGCTTCACTCCCTTTCTCTCCCTTTCTTCCCTCTTTGCATCTTGGCTGACTCACTCTTTCGCTTTCCTTCTGCCCCCTCTTCTTCCTCAATCCCTTGCCTTTCTTTTCCTTTCTTCCTTCTTTACATCTTCTCTAACTCCCTTTTTCTTTGCTTTTCCCTGCCACAATCCTCCCTCCACTTCCTTACTCCACCCCCTCTCTTCCCGTCCCTTTCCAGTCCTCCACTCGGAACAACAGCACTTCCGTGGGCAGCAAAGGACGTCGAGGTGGCCACAGCTGGGAAATTAGGAGGACAATTTACGGGGGAGAGATAATTTTCCGTGCAGGCTGGTGTGAATACGGGGAAAGTTAGCGGAGCGAGGCACGAGGACACGCTGGTTGACTTCGAGGTTGTGGGTGATTCTGGGGTTCTTGTTAGTTATTTGGTTGTAAGCGATGTGTAAATGGGTGGTTATGTGTTTTTGTTATGTGTTTTTTGTTTGTTATGTGTTATGTGTTTGTCTCTGAGTCTGTGTGTATGTTTCTCTCTCTCTCTCTCTCTCTCTCTCTCTCTCTCTCTCTCTCTCTCTCTCTCTCTCTCTCTCTCTCTCTCTCTCTCTCTCTCTCTCTCTCTCTCTCTCTCTCTGTATATATATCAGCATTAAATAACTCAGTCATCTCTTATCTATCATGACCTTACTTTCCTCTTTCTTTCCCTTTCTCCTCCTCATCATTATTCTTTTCTTCTTCCTCGTCCTCTTTCTCAACCTCTTCCTCTTCCACGAAGCCTTATTCACACAATGATCACATATTTATAAACACAGAATTACTCCCTTACGAAGCCACATAAAGTAAGAGTACACACACACACACACACACACACACACACACACACACACACACACACACACTTCACGATAAAACTCCATCTCTTGAATCGTGTGTGTGTGTGCGTGTGTGTGTATTTGTGTGCTAGCTGGCGTCTGTAATGAAGTATGAGTTTATCACTAGTCCATTTATTCATCCATCTATTCTTTCAGCTATTTATTCATCTATGTATCTGGATTCGTCCTTCCTGCTGTGGACACAAAGAAAGGACTAAAATATAAACTGAATAACACTCTATCCGTCCGTCTATCCACGCATCTATCTGGTCTGCTCCTTCCTGCTAGGGTCCACGAAGGGAAGGATTAATCTTGTTACAGCAAACATGAACGCTTAATCGGAAAATACCGTGAGTCGAGGGTTTCTGGGTGAGTCTTTGTACGCCCGCCTCGCACAATTACCTGGCGAAGGGCGGAATGGCGGGAAAGAGAGAGAGAGAGAGTGTGTGTGAGAGAGAGAGAGAGAGAGAGAGAGAGAGAGAGAGAGTAGGATATATTTAAAAACGTTAACAGTAGTTAGTTTTAAAAATCTGATGGATATTGCCGTGAGTGAAATGCTTTGTAAGTTTACGTGCAGTGATGATGGAAAGGTTTCTGCTAGAGGGCTGTATTTTCTTTCTTTTATGCGCAGTTGAGAAGGAAAGAGAGATAAACAGGTGGTGAGTACTGAGGGCGAAATTACACATGAACGATAAAATTGTTCTAGATATTTATAATGTTGCACGCTACGGAAGAATGTCAGTGGATATTCTTTTAGTTTTGTTTTCCCATTGTATTTATTACGTCTTTGATATTTTCTTTGTCATAGAGTTTTCAACATCACTTGAAACTTTTTAGTAACTTATTTTTGTGCCACGATCTCTTAAATGATTTTGTAGTTTAGAAACGACGATATTTTTTTCTTCCTTCCTTTTTTTTTTTTTTTTTGTGTGTGTGTGTGTGTGTGTGTGTCCATACAAACAAATATTTGCGTTGCCCTGGATGTCACTAAAAGACAGATAGAGCAGGAAAAGTATATATATATATATATATATATATATATATATATATATATATATATATATATATATATATATATATATATATATATATATATATATATATATATATATATATATATAAGTCGACATCCTACAGCAACGTTGAGAAAAGGATGAGTCTTGTTTTTTTTTTTTTTTCTTATTACACAACATAATTAGAACATAAGAACATAATAAATAAGGGAAGCTGCAAGAAGCGACCAGGCTTACACGTGACAGTCCCTGTTACGGAACTGTATTAGTAGTAACAGTTTAGTTATCAATTTTAGTTACCTGGAAAAGTAATCATACTCTAACAATGGCGTAATGATAACAAAATTAATAGGTATTGGTAGTTTCAATTATCATATGTATATATACTTTTTTTTTTCGTCACGGTTTTCATTTCCATTAGTTCATTCATATTTCCCTCCACTTGGTCTGTCTGTGAGTGACGGGAAGACGTAATGGAGACACGTGAAGGGCCCGACAGCTTTACACGGCCGACTAGTGCGTGTGTGTGGTGCAGAGAGAGAGAGAGAGAGAGAGAGAGAGAGAGAGAGAGAGAGAGAGAGAGAGAGAGAGAGAGGGACAGGTGGGGAGCAGACTGACTGACAGATACACAAACTGACAGACACACATTTAAACAAAGGCAGACACATACATGCACAAACATACACACATATATGCAAGTCGACAAACACACAGCAAATCAAATACACCGAAAACAAAGCAACACTACCAATACAAAGAAACAAAGAAACACACATAAAAAAAAGAAAAAAACAACGCAAACAGATGACAAGATAAAAGAAAAAAAGATAACGCGCGCGCGCGTGCTTGTTTATGTTTGTGTGTGTGAGTGTGTGTGTGTGTGTGTGTGTGTGTGTGTGTGTGTGTGTGTGTGTGTGTGTGTGTGTGTGTGTGTGTGTGTGTGTGTGTGTGTGTGTGTGTGTGTGTGTGTGTGTGTGTGTGTGTGTGTGTGTGTGTGTGTGTGCAAATGACATATAGCAATTAGTAGTTCTTCATCCAGGTGAGCAACATTCACCTCTTCACCTGAATCTTAGAATTATTAGCACAGAGAATACATTTACCATTTAAACCACGTCTTCAGGCTCTCTCTCTCTCTCTCTCTCTCTCTCTCTCTCTCTCTCTCTCTCTCTCTCTCTCTCTCTCTCTCTCTCTCTCTCTCATTTGTCTTCATTTTACCTTCCTTTACCTGTTGCCTTTCCATTTCCATCCACTTAATTCCCTCCAATGTCTCTTTTCTCCTTCCTTCCCTCTATTACTGTTCTCTCACCATTCCCCTACGTGCCCATTACATTCATTTATCACTTCCTCTCCACTGCCACGCCCCCTTGCACCTGCTACCTTTCTTTACCTGCTGCCTTCCTATTACCACTAATCTTCCGCCTCCCTTATTATACTCCTACTCCCTGTTTCTGCTTCTCTTGACAGTTACCTCTTCGTTTCGTACTCTTGACGCAGCACTGTACTCTTCTCTGCATCCTTTCATGTCTATTACTCGTGTTTCTCGTGTTCTCCTTCTGCTCCTGTTATCTTGCTGTCACTGCCGTCATCGTGTTATTGCAATTCTCACTTCCTCCTCCTCCTCCTCCTCCTCCTCCTCCTCCTCCTCCTTCTCCTCCTCCTCCTCCTCCTTCTCGCCCTCCTCCTCATTTTCCTCCTCCTCCCCCTCCTCCTCCTCTTCCTCCTCCTCCAGTCAGTGGCATGCCAAGGTACAGGTCAGTCTATTTCCAGGTTAATTCGATAGCCAGGTAAATTGCTACTATTTGATGAATGAACAAGGTGCGAGGTTACTCATGCTCTCTACTGTGACAATTGCCCACTTTTTTTTGCTACTTATGTAATTTACTATAAAAATTACTAGGTAGAGTTTTTTTCTTATGTATGGTTAATTTGTGCCTTGTTTGATCGTCTGTTGTCTACATCTTTCCTTGTACTTTTTTTGTATGTACAATTCATAGAGAGACAGAGATAGACAGACAGAGAGAGAGAGAGAGAGAGAGAGAGAGAGAGAGAGAGAGAGAGAGAGAGAGAGAGAGAGAGAGAGAGAGAGAGAGAGAGAGAGAGAGAGAGAGAGAGAGAGAGAGAGAGAATATATTAAGTAAATGCATTTCTTTTTTTTTTCTTTTAATCCTAATAAGCATTTTTTGCTACAACATTATTTTACACTGTCAAATTAGCGTTCCTTTTTTCCCATCCATCTTCGTATCTGTACAACTCGACTCAAAATTATGTATATGACCCAACCTATCAATGGCTGGTCCCTATTTACCTGTCTGTCTGTCTGTATGTATGTCAACCACGTGCATCTATCCGGCTGTCATTTGGTCTGTATATCTCTCTAACTGTCTATTTCATCGTATCCACACACACGTAATTTACAAATGATGTTAGTTTACATTGTATTTGTTTCTGTATTTGTTTCTGAATTTATTATCATTGCTACCTTTTTTTGTGGAAGGGAGGGCGCTCGAGGGCATAAAAATTGAAAGCACCATCAATTTGCCACTCCCTAAAAATTAGAAAGGGAGAAAGATATTAGTTTACATACAACATTAGTGTACACACGAATAAAGAAGTAATAATATATAGTTCAACAAATACCTTAATTAAAGACAAGCAGCTCCCTGGCTTCTATCATTTCTTTGTAATAATTCGTAATCCTCTGTCTAGTATCTATCATTTAAACTTCAAGAATTCGGCTCATTTATCACTTTTGTTTTCACCTTCATCAGGAGTGGGTGAATGAATGTGTGTGGTGGGGAGGGTAACGGGGGAGAGGTGGGTGAGTGTGTGGCCCTCCCTCCACTTGTTCTATCATTTACACTCTCATTTCTAGCGATCCTCCTTTTACACGAATCTGGAGCAATATTTTTCCTTCATCCGACAAGTTTTCCAGCCGGCGGGGGGAGTGACAGGTGGAGGAGAGATGAATAGAGGGGGGAGGGAGAGAAGGCGTGGATAGGGCAAGGGAGAGGAGGGAGGAGAGATAAGTCCCTTAATGGAGGTTTGCTCGTTCATCATGAAGGGCTAAGGTCAGAACGGAAGGGTGGGAGAGAAGGAGAGGGTGGAGGGAGAGGGGGCACTGGAGGAGGGAGAGTAAACGAGGGGAGGAAGAAAGAGGACCTATAAAGAGAGAGAGAGAGAGAGAGAGAGAGAGAGAGAGAGAGAGAGAGAGAGAGAGAGAGAGAGAGAGAGAGAGAGAGAGAGAGAGAGTTTAAACATGAAATAAGAGAACATGAACGAAAAAATCAATAAAGAACCTACAAACAATGGGAGAGAGAGAGAGAGAGAGAGAGAGAGAGAGAGAGAGAGAGAGAGAGAGAGAGAGAGAGAGAGAGAGAGAGAGAGAGAGTAAACAAAAAGCAAGGGAGGGGATGAAGGATGAATTAACACAAAGAAGGAATCATTCCAGCCTAAACACTGTAATGTGAAATACATTAAAGAGAAAGAGACTGATAAAAAAAAACTCAGAGGAAGGACACATAATTGCCTAGAAAAAATTAAGGCAGACGTAATAAAAATGAAAAGGAAGAAAAGAACGAGAGAAGAATACAGAGAATAGAAAACAAAAGAGTTATATTGAAAATGTATAAATATTTGGCAAAATTTCTACGAAGTGAGCAGAGAATGCTCAGTGGAGAGAGAGAGAGAGAGAGAGAGAGAGAGAGAGAGAGAGAGAGAGAGAGAGAGAGAGAGAGAGAGAGAGAGAGAGAGTCCAGACACCAGACACCAGACACCAGACACCAGACACACACACACACACACACACACACACACACACACACACACATATACACACACACTATAAGACACAAACACACTAAAACATCACACATAAATTCACAAAATAACCTCAGCAAAGGGGAAAAAAATAAAAAGAAAAGAAAAAAATATATATACAGAAAACTATCAATAAAAAGAAGAGAAACTAAAATGCTGACTCGATCCCCATTTCGTATCTTCATATGAACGTTAATCATTCTTAGCCTTTCTAGAGAGTGTGTGTGTGTGTGTGTGTGTGTGTGTGTGTGTGTGTGTGTGTGTGTGTGTGTGTGTGTGTGTGTGTGTGTGTACCGGGCCGTGTCCCCCCCGTTCCTTCCTTTCACCGAAGTTCCATTAAACAAACTCGAACACTTTTATGTGCACGAGACATGGGAAGAAAAGGAAGATGAGGATGATGATGATGAGGGAGAAGGAAAAGAGGAAGGAAAACGAGGAGGAGGAGGAGGAGAAGAAGAAGAAGAAGAAGAAGAAGAAGAAGAAGAAGAAGAAGAAGAAGAAGAAGAAGAAGAAGAAGAAGAAGAAGAAGAAGAAGAAGAAGAAGAAGAAGAAGAGCTAGGAGGAGGAGGAGGAGGAGGAGGAGGAGGAGGAGGAAGGAGAGGAGGACGAGAAGCACTGAAACCGGCACGGGAACACCTGACACAAACAGCCATTTACGTGTGACATCCTGAGTTTCCAAGGAGATCCAATGAACGTCTCGAACGATGACGTAGTTATTTTGGGGACATATTGTGTATGTGTGTGTGTGTGTGTGTGTGTGTGTGTGTGTGTGTGTGTGTGTGTGTGTGTGTGTGTGTGTGTGTGTTGAAGATGTCGCGTGTATGTGTGAGTGGAAGAAACTGCACCAGTCACACTCCGCCCTTCTCCTCCTCCTCCTCCTCCTCCTCCTCCTCCTCCTCCTCCTCCTCCTCCTCCTCCTCCTCCTCCTCTTCCTTCTCCTCCTCCTCCTCCTCTTTCACCTCCTCCTCCTCTCCTCCTCCTTCTGCAGTAGCGTTAGAAAGTAACTCTGGCGAAATGGGGAACTGTTTAACTTTTGTACCATAACACACACACACACACACACACACACACACACACACACACACACACACACACACACACACGAACGCACGTACACACGCACGCACGCAGCCCAGGAGTTCTTAACAATCATAGACAGGCAGACACCGTAACTCTTCGCAATCTTTCCTATAATCCTTCCCTCTTTCCAATCTCTTTTTCTCTGTCCCTCCTCCTACGCGTCTTTCTGCTTCTGTCTCCTTTCATCCCCTTTCCCATTAAACTCATCCCCCTTCACCGTCATTTCTCCCTTCTCCACCTCTCCCTCTTCCTCCTCCTCCTCCTCCTCTTCCTCCTCCTCCTCCTCCTCCTCCTCCTCCTCCTCCTCCTCCTCATCCTCCCACTACCATCTATCAGAGCCATCCAGTGTCAACATGGATGTGCAGCCTTA
>NC_087163.1:8840000-8845000 GCF_035594125.1 Scylla paramamosain
TTGTTAAAGGAGGAGGAGGAGGAGGAGGAGGAGGAACACAAAGGAATAAAGAGGTAGAATAAACAAAAGAAGACCTATTGCTTCTTACGGGATTGTTTGTGCGGTGACTACACTACATTAAGAAAAGGTGATAGAAAAATTGAAGGCTCATTCCCACTCAACGCTCCCTCCAGGCAGAAAAATGAAGGAGGAATAGAAGGAGGAGGAGGAGGAGGAGGAGGAGGAGGAGGAGGAGGTTAGTGACTCGTGATATGGAGAGGAAATTGCATCACATTAGCGGCGAAAAGAAAAAGTGTTTCTGATGAAAACTGTGATCTCTATTTGAGTTTCTAAAGCTGAGATTGAGTTCGAGAGAGAGAGAGAGAGAGAGAGAGAGAGAGAGAGAGAGAGAGAGAGAGAGAGAGAGAGAGAGAGAGAGAGAGAGAGAGAGAGAGAGAGAGACATACTAAAAATAATAAATTAAGGTACATGTAACGCAAAAAGGAAATTACATACACCTGTACCACGTTTTAAGCTTCTCGCTCAGTTAAATAATATATGAACACGAATACAGAGCTGAAATTGTCTTTTAGTGAAATTCTACACCATTTTTTTTACTACCTCCCTCTTCTCCCCCAACTCCTCTCTCTCTCTCTCTCTCTCTCTCTCTCTCTCTCTCTCTCTCTCTCTCTCTCTCTGCAAGCACAATATACCCATCAAAACTTGCCATAATTATGAGTAATAAGGGCGCAAACATTAATTAATTTGATGAATAACCCATTGTGTCAAGATTCTGAAGAAAAGGAACTTCGGGAGACTTAAATTTAGGCATATTATTCTGTCATCTTGGCTTCCACCACCATTAATACTGATACCACCACCATCACTAACTGCCACCACCATCACCACTAACACCATAATCATGACTTACTCATCATCATCAACTTCTATGAGTTCACAAGAAGACAAAATGGTCTCCCGTAATGACCTTCACTCATCTAAGTCTGCTTCCTGTGTATTCCAAACTGCTACCAGCAAAAACTTCTGAATGGATCTGTTCATGTGGAAATGTTTTCCTACCTAGAATTTTTGTATCATTATTAGGTTATCATTCTGTTATTGTTCATCAGTTAATTACACGGAAAAACGTCGTACCCTTGATTCCTAATATCGTTTTCTTTCTATCTCTTCATGCTATACCACCACCATCACCACCATCACCACAACTCACAGTACTGGGAGTAACATATGAAATCTTTATAGGCATCAACATGAAAAACGGAGGTTAAAACAAATAGATTCAACCATTTCTGACCAGTATAGTGTTTGGAAATGGCTGTAGAATAAGAAAAAAAAATGAATGGCTAATAATATGAAGATGTACCAAATAGAAGTGAAAGGGTTAACAGTTATCACTAACTCCCACCTTCCACTGCTGCCCACGACCACCTAGCTCTGTAATACCATCAACGTCAACGTCCATCTGTAAGTGAGCCAGGCATGTAATTACCGTAATGGAAGGTGATTTTAATCCTCCATAGAGGTGTGAAAAAAAATAATATACATTGATTGATTAACTTCTGCACTCACGTCTCTCCTTTCTCTCTGCCTTCCATTCTCCCCCTCTTCCCCTTCCTCTTCCTCTTCCTCTTTCTCTTTTATCCCCTTCTTTTTTCCTCCTCCTTCGTTTCTTCTTCTTCTTCTTCTTCTTCTTCTTCTTCTTCTTCTTCTTCTTCTTCTTCTTCTTCTTCTTCCTCTTCTTATTCTTCCTCTATTCTCCTTCTCCGTATTCCTCTCCTCCTTTCTTCTTTTCTGCTCATAGTCTAACAGCTTCTTTCTCTTCCTTTCCTTTGTTGCATTGTTCTCTCTCTCTCTCTTCCTCTCTCTCTCTCTCTCTCTCTCTCTCTCTCTCTCTCTCTCTCTCTCTCTCTCTCTCTCTCTCTCTCTCTGCCAGGCTCGTTTCATTCATTTCTCCTTCCCTTTCCATTCTCTTTCTTTCTCTCTTTCTCTCTTTCCGCTCTCTTTTACATCCCCACTTTGTCCTGCGCTTCTTTTCAAAGTTTTTGCTTCCGCATCAGACTCAGACTCCCACTGTAACCTTTTCTTTCTCTCTTTCTCTTTCTCGCTCTTTCTCTCTCCCTCTCTCTCACTTCTACTCTCCCTCCTCTCCCTCCATGTCTAGGCCCATAAGCTTACGAAGAACAAGTCCGTGTGACAAAACTTTCCTAATTTTATTCCATTTTATTCACCTCCCTGGCATTAGCAAGGCCTCGCTGGGGACAGAGGTGATCCCTGTCCCTGAGGAGATGAGAAAATGTGTTCGGGTAATCGTTGCTGTGTGGGAATGAGGCGGTTCTCAAGTAGTGGTGGTGGTGGTGGTGGGTAAGTGGTAGTGGTGTTTGTATAAGTATTTTGTGGGGGGAGAGAGAGAGAGAGAGAGAGAGAGAGAGAGAGAGAGAGAGAGAGAGAGAGAGAGAGAGAGAGAGAGAGAGAGAGAGAGAGAGAGAGAGAGAGAGAGAGATTACATACATGTACTGTACCTATGACTTATGTGTGCACTTGTTTCGTCTGTTGTGATAACATCTACCTCTGTTTCATGTTATTTCATGTCTTGTCTATCAGTTGTGTTCCCACCTGTATAATACATATGCGAGAATTATCCTATTTTCACTGTTTTATCTATCTGCTATCGTGTCTACTACTACTTTATCTATCATCATATCGGCACCTGCTGCGTCTCTCTATTTTCATGCTAGCACCTCTTTCCTCCATCTATTATATACCTACATCCATTTGGTCTACCTATTTACCTGTCATTCAGATTAATTATCACCTCACACACGTCCCGCACTACCTGACAAGCCTCACAGAAATTTCCTAAATATAGAACAAAACATGCATATGGAATACATCACTTTATTATGCATTACGTCAATAGAGAAATACGTGATAAACGGCAATGCCTTTCCAGTCTTGCGGAAAAAAATTAGGTTATTATCGAAAACTTTAACAATACCTCTAAAAAATATGCCATGAAGACAATTATGGAATTCATGGCTATTTTTCACTTATTAAGCACCTCAGCAATCCAGTGAGCAGCGTAATCACCAGGTAATATGTGGTCGTTTCCTTCAGCTTTACCTTGATTTTGAAATTATGCCATGAAGAGCATCACTAAATTCAAGGCAGTTTACTTATATACTCGTACTAAACACCCGAGCAATTCAGTCAGAATGGTTATTGATAGTTAATGCGTGCTCGTTTCCCTCGGGTTTAACTTCATTTTCTCGATCATAAACACACCGCGCAAGTAAATACAGGTACAGGATTACCACGGACCACGGACACAGAGATCCCTAGAGTGTACCGTTAGTTTCCTCCAGGTAAATTTCCCCCACAAACATTCCACTCACAAGACCTACCGTCAAATTGCTTGCACCGTGGTAAATGACGTTACGCGATGATAAGGTTACAGCATGCTAAATTACACTATTCGATCTCTTTTATGTTATGGTGTACGTTATAATGAATCAGGTTAGGCGAATTAAGGTTGGGTTAGGTAAGGTTATGTTAAGGTTAAGGTTAAGTTAGATTTTAAGGTTAGGTTAAGTTCAGGACAGGTTAAAGTTAAGTTAGATTAGATCTGGGTTAGGTTAGGTTTGGTTAGACTGAAGAAATTAATCATGGGAATAATTCTGGGTGAAATTTTCATGGAGGAATCTTCGTAGGTGGAATTTACACAGAAGAGCGAGAACTCCCTGGTGCACTTCCTTCCGCCTTCCTGTGTTCCGTGCAGTGCTGTCAGCGGCGGGAGGCACGCCTCGCTCGATGTGCCGTGAACGCTGTAAAATGAGGCTGCTTCCCTCACGGCCGGGCGAGTCGTGAGCACCAAGTGGCCGAGTTTCACCGCAGCGGTAATGGTGGACACTCAATGCAAATTTGGGTGTAAACTTGCGAGGCGTGGGGACACCGACGCCTAGAACTGAAAGTGCATATTGAAGGTCTTGGGCGCGCACTACATCCCTGGAGCCCTGCCATTAATTTACTGAGGAGTTTTCTGCCTCACTGAATATTCATTAAGGACTGTCTATTGTGCAGTACATTTAGCCGGGTAGATATTGTGTAGCGTGAGGGAATGAAAGATGATGGTAATATTTTAACTTCTGGGATAGGAGCAAGAGAACCATCAAAACTGACGATAATGTATATAGGAGCAACACCTACTAGCAGACTTGTCGGGTATGAGAACAGAAACAGAACAAGCCACATTTACAGAACTTAGAGGAATTTTTTTTTCCATGCAGACATAGCCAAACCTTTCCTCCTTCATTACGGAGAGAAGATATTTGTAGCTGCTGTGAAACTGACACGCAAACACAAACATTCACACACACACACACACACACACACACACACACACACACACACACACACAATAAGCAGGCAACACATAACGCCGTCCTCCTACTCAATGTCGTAATTAGGGAGTCGGGTTGCTCCATGGTGCAGTACTTGAGTCGGGGCCTCCAGGGTTCAAGTTCAATCCTGGCTCATAGCAGATTGCAGATGGAAAAAGTCGGGCTCTTTCGTTACCGTAGCCGAGACCATATGGCCATACTGTTGCGCCCTCATAACTCACTGAATTTCCAATACCATAATCCCTGTGACCTCGAACTCCTGATGATTGACTGAATGATTTAAAAAATTTGGCGCCGCAACAACGACGTCGAATGGCGCTGGGAATTCCTGGGAAATGACTGACGGGAAATTTTATCGGTGCTCCTCATCACTCGTGACCGTCTTTTTAATCCTTGAGCCTTACCCTTCGCGGCGGCTAAATAGAACCTCAAATTTTGTGTGACTTCTGATTGATTGGCTTCTAATTAAAACTAACCTCTGGCTATGACATCTAATTAACTGTGACCACTCATCAGATGCTGGCTATGATATTCCTTGTCGAAGTTCTGATGGACGGAAAGGAAAAAACTCTCGTTCTGAAGGTTTTCCATCCCTGCGAGCAC
>NC_087163.1:8857500-8860000 GCF_035594125.1 Scylla paramamosain
TTTTGCCACAAATGTGGTATAATAAACAAAATAATTTCATATTCCAAACGGACTGAGTACAAAAGGTGTCGCCGTTAAGTAGAGAGACTTGGTACGGGGCTTTCCAGGTGAAAAGTACATGTTTTCAGGAAGGCGATAATGTTGTCTTGGGAACTTGGAGCCCAACGCCATTCCGGGAACGAAAGCGGAACTCCTTCAGGCATAAAGAAAGTAAGAATTACAATCCACATTGATTGCTTAAAAATTACCAGGTGTACAGCGAGTGTCTTTTGAGGGTTTCCAAGAATGTATTGAATAGTCTCAGTTGGCACTACATGGGGGACAAAGGGCTCGGACAAGGGAACAAAGGCCGGGCAAGTGAAGCCTCTCATCCCCTAAAGCCAGTGTGGTTCAGTGCGCGCCGCAGCTTGGATGAACCACGGGGAGGTGAGGACGAGGCGCCCAGGCAGTTTATCCCAGACAGGAAAGAACGAGTGTAGGTTCAAGGTCATAGGGATTAAAGTCTTTTAGCTATCTTCTGGCATCCCTCACTGCAGCCCTCTCACCTGCCGTCTTACTCTCAGTAATCCATTTTATCTTCTGGCATCCTTCACTACAACCCTACGACCTCACGTCCTAGCCTTAGTAATCCCTTTCATCTTGACTTCACAATCCTCCCACAGTTTCCCTTGCAATCGGACACTTATCACGCTCCCCATACAAGTCACCTTCCAGCATCACCTCCCTCAAACTACCTCCTCCCGTCTTCCTTAGGTGTCATGGATCCGAGGACGCGACCTGAGAATCCTGACAGTGGGGCGCTATACCTATACGACAGACCTTCGCTACGAGGCGCTACACCAGGACGGCACCAACCAGTGGACGCTGAGAATTACGTCCGCTCAGCCGCGCGACGAGGGCACCTACGAATGTCAGATTAGTACTAAGCCAGTGAAGGCGTTCACCGTGTTCCTCAAAGTGCTCGGTGAGGACTGAGACGGAGAGAGAGAGAGAGAGAGAGAGAGAGAGAGAGAGAGAGAGAGAGAGAGAGAGAGAGAGAGAGAGAGAGAGAGAGAGAGAGAGAGAGAGAGAGAGAGGAGGGAATTGAGCATGAATACGCTTGAGAGAAAAAAAATGAAAGAGGGAACGTTCATAAAAAAGAGAAAGAGTATGAGGGAAGTCAAATTCATTAAGAAACTGAGCGAGGGGGAGAGAGAGAGAGAGAGAGAGAGAGAGAGAGAGAGAGAGAGAGAGAGAGAGAGAGAGAGAGAGAGAGAGAGCGATTAAACCCTCTCACTTCAACCTTCCTTCATTCCCAGAGCCTCGAGGGGAGATCCTGGGCTCCCCGGACCTGTACGTGCAGAAGGCCAGCATGATCAACTTGACCTGCATCCTGCACGACCTGCCCGAGCCGCCTGAGTACGTGCTCTGGTACCACGAGAACAAGGTACGTACGTCCTGCCTCGCCTCTTCTGACAAGAGGCAGGTAGCAGGAAGGTAACGAGGGCCGATGCAGCTCAGGTCTTTCCCGACATATTGATGTTCAGAGTAAATCCTTCCTGCGCTTCTTCTGTGAGTTTCTAGGATTCACACTTGCAACGTTGTTAACAAGAGAAAGTCGTTTGTTACCTCTCACTTATGCCATAAACACTCCGCATGCAAACACTTGCCTGCATTCTTTTCCCTCGTAAGCACATCAACAAAAAGAAAAATATTGTTTGGCTAATTGACTAATGGAAACGGTGATGTTTTAAGATGCCTATTTCAGTCCCACAATTTCATCAAGAGTGCAGAATTTCAGGCTTACATACATACATATATGCACAAATAACCAATTTACTGGCCGAGTCTGACTTGTGCTGGAATCCTGGCCGGGTCTGGAAGCTGCCGCTCAGCTGTCCATACAAATAATGAATTGGACCAACGTGAGAGGGAAGGAATTACGGCAACTTGTACCGTGTTGCTGACCCTTGTGCTCGTATAGCAAGGGAACATTTCCACAAATTCACTGAGCAACGGATTGGAGGCGAGCACAGTGGCAAGGCGCTACATGACGTGTGTCACTCACCTTGCCTCGCACCTGCCCGCTTTCGCCTTAATAAACATACACTCTCCTTAATAAGATGACGTGTTTTAACAGCAGGTGAGGGTGACAAGGCGCCCATCACGGAAAAATGGAACGTAAAACTTGACGAGCAGGGAAGGAAAATTAGGTTGTTGATGTCTTTTCCTCTCGATCGTGTCTTGTGAAAATTCAGAACCTGAAACTGTGCAGATACTTTCTTATCGTTTTCTTTTCTTGCCATCTTCACACTATGTTCTCTTTCCCTGGGAGATTTTGTCAAAACATCTGACATTTCATTAAGACAGATGGGAACGGAAGCAGGGGAACTTGAGGGGATGGGGAAAGAGAAGAGGTAGAGGAGAGGTCGGTGGGGATGAAGGGTGAGAAGGAAGAGAGGAAAGAAGAGAGTGGGAGGGGCGTCACGTCTGGCTATTGACATATTAGAAAGTTATTAGA
>NC_087163.1:8867500-8872500 GCF_035594125.1 Scylla paramamosain
ACCTCACCTCAATCACGAGGGAATGTGATGAAATATTATTGATGCTAAAATAACTGAAGGAAAATATAAATGGAGGAGGGATTTCACAAGGGATCTTACAAGGGATTTTCAGGAACAACAGAGCTTCAGGGCAAAACTAGACTGTTTGATCTCACTCCACACAAAGTATAGTACTGAAAAAAACAACCACATACAAGAAGGGAGGATGTAATTTACGAATCCTGCTACTGGTGGGAGAGTTTTGGGGATAACTTCTTTGGCCTTACGTAACTTGATAAAGACGCAGAGACATACATACACAGAGAGAGAGAGAGAGAGAGAGAGAGAGAGAGAGAGAGAGAGAGAGAGAGAGAGAGAGAGAGAGAGAGAGAGAGAGAGAGAGAGAATTATGTAATACTGTATACAAGTATTCTCCAATTCAGTCACGTATAGCAACGCAAGAACGAAGGCACGCTAAACTTTTTTTCTTCACACACTCTCTCTCTCTCTCTCTCTCTCTCTCTCTCTCTCTCTCTCTCTCTCTCTCTCTCTCTCTCTCTCTCTCTCTCTCTCTCTCTCTCTCTCTCTCTCTTGCCAACGTTACTGTGACATCCTGGTGTGGCTTCCCTTTTATAATGTCCTTAGTAATTAACTTGCTCTCTGTCTCTCTCTCTCTCTCTCTCTCTCTCTCTCTCTCTCTCTCTCTCTCTCTCTCTCTCTCTCTCTCTCTCTCTCTCTCTCTCTCTCTCTCTCTTCATGCGTTCCAACTCCTCCTGCTCCTCGTACTCATACTCCACCGCCACCACTACCTCCTGCTCCTCCTCCTCCTTCTCCTCCTCCTCCTCCTCTTCCTCCTCCTCCTCCTCCTCTTCCTTCTTCTTCTCCTCCTCCTCCTCCTCCTCCTCCTCCTCCTCCTCCTCCGCGTCAGGGTAAACAAGACTAAACGATGGTCTCTTTCACTCTTCCCTTAAAAGCCTCTTCCTCTAAGCTCTCTTCCTCTTTCTCCTCCCACTCTTCCTCTTCTTCTTTTTTCCTCACCATTTTCTCCTTATTTTCTCCTTTTGCTTCGTTCTTTCCTTTTTTCTTTCCTTTTTTTCAGTAATTTTCTTCGCCAAATTTCTGCTTCCTGTTTGCTTTCCTCTTCCGCTGAGCAAATCAAAGTATTTTTACGTTTTTTTTTTTATTTAACGATCGCATATGTTACCTTTTTCTGTTTTGTTTACGTTTTCTTCTTATTTATTGTCATATTTGTATTGTTGATGGGGAGAGTTCTTTTCTCTTTTTATTATTTATTCAGTCTACTTTCCGAGGGTCATGCACGAGTTTCAATCTTTCTTTCTTCCTTTTTTTGCTTTCTTGAGTGTTTATGCTTTCTTTCTTCTGATCCTCCCATCTACAAAACCTTATTTTTCGAACTATTTATCTCCTCCCTCCCTTCTTTATACTAGTCCAGTTGTCTCTTTCTTTCTTTCATTCCTTCTTTTTTTCTTTTTCCAATTCTCTTTTATCTTTCATTCTCTCTCTCTCTCTCTCTCTCTCTCTCTCTCTCTCTCTCTCTCTCTCTCTCTCTCTCTCTCTCTCTCTCTCTCTCTCTCTCTCTCTCTCTCTCTCTCTCTCTCTCTCTCTCTCTCTAACCATTCTCTTCCCTCTCCCTCCCTCTATACCCATCCTCCTTCCCCTTACTCATCATCTTTCCATTTCCTCTCCTTCCTCACCCCATCCCTTGCTCATCTTCCTCTCCCACCCCTCCTCCTCTCCCTCTCCCCTATAGAGCATTCTCACACAAGCGCCTCTCACCCTCACTCTCACCTGGCTGTGTTTACTCTTACTTCTTTTCACCTGTCAGGAAGCATCTTCTCCCCTCTCCCCTCTCCTCTCCCCTTTCCCTTCTCTTCTCCTCTCCCACTTCTCGTCCGCATTTTATTGCTTCGTTTCTTTTCTTGTCTTCTTGTCTTGTGTTTTTCCTTGTAAGTCTTTTGCTCTTGGTTATTTGTGTTTCTCTGTCCCCGCCTGTGTGTATTTGCAATGCTTTAGTTTTTGTTTTCTTCTTCGTCTCCATCTTTGTCCTTTCTTTCCTCTCTTTTTGTTCTTCTTCTACTTTTTCTTCTAAACTTTGTCTTACTTTATTATATTTCATGATTTGTTGAAGTTGTCCCTTACAGTCTTATTTCTTTCTACACCCTTTACTTTTCCCTCCTCCTCCTCCTCCTGCTCCTCCTCCCTCTCTTCCCACCCTCCTCCTCTTTGGTTCAATGCTCTCCCCTTTTATTCATACATTCACTGCTCTATTGACGTTTTACTGCCGCCACTCACACACACACACACACACACACACACACACACACACACACACACACACACACACACACACACACACACACACACGACCACCCACCAGGGACATAATTTGGTTTACTGACAATATTTCAATCATTTGTCAGCGAAGATCAATCCCCCGCCGACACTCCCCAGCTGCGCGATGGTTAATTGAAGGTCTTAATTAAGCAGATGAGAGAGGCAGGTGAGAGGAGCAGCGGCGAGGGACAAGCTGACTATTAGTGGGGAATGAATCAAGATGCCGGCTTACATTACACTATGGTGAGTGGCTTTGATGTGAATGATGTTTAGTGTATTTGCTCATCTTCCTATTGACCTGTTTGTCTACATGGTTAGCTATCTGGTTATTTTCTTATTTATTTGTGAGTTTTACCGTACATATTTTTTTCTTTCTCTTTTTTCGTTTGTTTGTTCATGTATATGCTTGTTTTTATCGGTGTATTTATTTGCCTGGTTTTCCATTTGTTTAATTGTTACTTATCTATATATTTGTCTATTTATCTATCTGTCTGTATATCTGTGTACCTATCTATTCATTGTCATCTACCTAGCTTATCTGTCTAGCTCTCCTATCTATCTATCAGTTTATCTATCTAAATATCTATCCACCACTACGTTACTCTCCCTATTTGACGATCTTTATTCATTTCAATATAATTATATATCTTAATTTTGTGGTTTTAGTGTTTCTTATATGTCTGCATATTTCTGTGATTACATGTCTGTTGTCTTTCTGTTTGTGCGTTTGTCTACGTATCTACCTCCGCTTTGTCTGCCTTAAGTCGAGCTTAATTATTTCCAGTTTAATACCTGTGCCCACCTCATTGCTGTGAACTGCCTATTGCTCTCCACGTATTTATGCTCTCTATCATTCCTGTGTGTTGCAATAGTTATAGAGATGGTGGTGGTGGTGGTGGTGGTGATGGTGGTGGTGGTGGTGGTGGTGGTGGTGGTGGTGGTGGTGGTGGTGATGATGATGATGATGTGTGCTTTCTCTAACATTCTGAAACTCCCTGCATGCTTTTTTATTTCCACGATTCTGACTTGAACTTTTAAAAGAGGGAGGATTCAAGACACTTATCCTGTAATTTTTGTCTACCGCTTTCGACTCGGTTCGGGAACTGGCACTTCAGTGGGCTCTTTCTTTTTTTTTTTTTTTTATTGCAGCTTTTCTTGCCTTTGGCCAGTGCCCCTACAACATAAAAAAAATATAATAATATACTCGACGTTGCTTCCAATTCTCTACCAATTAATTTACCTGTCTATCTATCTTGTTACCTGTTTGCAGTGTATATTATCAAACGGTATTGAGTGTCACCAAATGATGTGTGTATGTGTGTGTGTGTGTGTGTGTGTGTGTGTGTGTGTGTGTGTGTGTGTGTGTGTGTGTGTGTGTGTGTGTGTGTGTGTGTGTGTGTGTGTGTGTGTGTGTGTGTGTGTGTGTGTGTGTGTGTGTGTGTGTGTGTGTGTGTGTGTGTGCGTGTGTGTATTAACGTTCGTTTGATTTATGTCTATGTATAACTTACTTATCTTTATGAGCAAAGATTTTATACTATACATTTTTTTTTTTTTCGTTTCTCTTACTCACCAAGTTTTAATTATGATAAAAAAAGAAAAAAAAACGAACGTAATTCAACAACTCATCACTTTCTAGGCCTCATACACTTTTCTCAACACCTGTACTCACCAAAACATTGTCTCATTTTCTCGCCCTTTCTCTCCCTCCTGTTTGTTTTAGAACATGGCACCATATATGGATTCAATTTACTATCCTAATATGTCCGCAACTTTGTTTTACATAATGTGATTGGGGAAAAAAATTTTTCGGTTTGTCCATTAAGAGCAGCCGGAGTGGATTACTCTTTCTTCTGCGTCTTCACTTGAATCCATCACCAGCATGTCTTCCTTCCGTGCTAACCTTCTCTTTGGTCTTCTTCTCTTCCCCTCTCCCATCTCCAGCAACCTCCTCCTTACATCCTTATCTCCACTCAGCACATAACCAAACCAACTCTCTCTCTCTCGTCTAGTTTTGCCACCAAAATGGTGTACGTGAGCCGTCCCTGTAAGTCGGAGAAATATTTAACTTAAAAAGCCAAAACCTTAAGCAAAGTAATGTCTTCTTAAGTCAAAGACAGGAAAAATGTGAAAAGTTAAAAGAGAAAAGTGGGAGGAAGCATCTTTTTCCTTAATTCCAAGCCATATTACGCCTCTCTTTCCTAAAATTAACATCCAACTGCATAAATCTTACGTCTTACCCACCCACCACCCACGTTACGAGATTCTTCTCCTACCTACTCCCTGCAGCTTCCTCTCCCTCCCCAAGTGCAGGCGAGGAGCAAGGATGCAAGAAGGAATGGGAAGTAAGGGGGACGGAAGGGAGACAGAGATACAGGAAAATAAAATAGGAAGAGAAAGAAATAAAGAGCAAAAGAAGGGATGCACGGGAGGGGGAAATTAAAAGAGGAGAAAGAAGACAGGGGAATAAAAGGAAAGACAAGAGACAAGGGAGGGGGAAATTAAGAGGGGAGGGGAAAATGGAGAGAAGAAACAGAGATGGCAGGGGAGAGGGAAATGAAGAGGCAAGGGAGGAGGAAAAGGAAGGGGAAGGATGCAGAAAATGAGTTTCCATGGCTGGCAACACTGCGAGGAAGGCCTGAGCGTCACGAGTGGCAGCGCTGCACGTT
>NC_087163.1:8882500-8895000 GCF_035594125.1 Scylla paramamosain
GTGACGTCCCTTTCTAGGTACCACCATTCATTATGACTATATTGTCCTCAATATTTCTCTAAATCAGTGCATTATCCCAGCTACCGTACAGATAGACAGACACACGAAAGATACCTCACTGCAGGGCCACTACTGCTACTGCTGCTGCTGCTGCTGCTGCCACTGTCCCTCCCTCTATCATTCCTCCCTCCTGCTCTCAGCCCACCAAAAAAAATTACCTCTCAATTTTGTCAAAGGATGCCTAATTTACCCATTTGCCTAATTACCTGCTCTCTTAATTGCCTTTCTAGCTCACTAACTGCTAATATTTTTTTTCCGCCGTCACCGAATTATCTCCGCGCCACACTGAAATTTCACCAGTCCATCCTCGCCCGCCCTCCGCCACTATGACAATCAAATTAACTTGGTGCGTCACTTTGAAAAAAATTCTCGGCGTTTTCAAAATTCTTCTCGCGCTCAGTTGATTCATTCATCACGAAAGACTCCCGCTGGTTTGGTTCGCGGCTGCTTGGGGCTTCAGCGAGGGGCGGGGAGAAGAGGGAGGGTAATGAGGCAGAGCCGTAGTAATGCATGAACTCTTGCCTCTGTGTGTGTGTGTGTGTGTGTGTGTGTGTGTGTGTTTTCATTTCAGTCTAACTCCCTCCTCCTCCTCCTCCTCCTCTTCCACTCTTACCAACCCTCGTTTTTCCTCGCATCTCATCTTTTTTATCATCTTTTCATCATTCTATTTTGCATATTCTCTCCCACCTTCTGCATTCTATTCTCCTCCCCCTCCTTCTCCTTTTCCTCCTCCTCCTCCTCCTATGACAGATGGACTCGTCTGGCTGACAAGTGAATCATTAATGAATCTTCAGATAATCGAAGATGCTCCTCCATGATGTTAATTCCTTCCTTAGTAGAGAGTGCCGCTTCCCCTTTCTCTTCCTCTCCCTCTTTCTCGCTTTCCTTCCTCCTTTATTCTCATTCTCACTCTTCCTCCTTCTCTTCCTCTGTTTCTCTCCCTCTTTTATCTCTCGGTCCCTTTTCACGTTTATTTAGTTTCATTACCGCTTCATTTGTTCAATTGTTGCTCTGTTGTTTGTTGTATGGTGTGTGTGTGTGTGTGTGTGTGTGTGTGTGTGTGTGTGTGTGTGTGTGTGTGTGCTTTGCCTTTGTCTTTCAGTTTGTGCGTTTGTTTTTATTCTGTTTGTCTAGTTGTGTTTTTGTCTTCATTCTTATGCGTCTATGTTGCTCTGTTTAATCCTCTATTTTTGTTTTTTATTAACTTATTTAGCCTAGCCAATAATTTATACACTTATACACATACATACAAACGTACATACATTTTCTCCTCCTCCTCCTCCTCCTCCTCTTCTTCCTTCTCCTTACACACCTGATTCGCACTTCACTCCCTACACACTCCTTTTTTTTTGTCTTTTGCTTCTATCACCAACAACTCTCTCTCTCTCTCTCTCTCTCTCTCTCTCTCTCTCTCTCTCTCTCTCTCTCTCTCTCTCTCTCTCTCTCTCTCTCCCTCTCTCGTTTTATCGGTACGTTTTCCCGTCTTCCCCCTCGCACACCTGAGTAGGAATGCACGCACCTGTAATATCTCCACCACTCGTTACAAGAAGGCGGCAGGAGGCGGACCACAAATGCTGCTTTACGTTGGTTCGCTGACGTGCTAAATGAAGGAGACCCATTTGCATACATTGGAATCCATCAGAGTGGAGTATGATGTCTGGTGCTGAGAAATGAGCTGCGTTGTGGCTACAGTGTTGTGTTGAAATGTGCCGTTGGAAACTAGGTTTTTTGTTCACGTATTGTTAGATTAGCAGACCAGGTGCTGTTGGATGGAACAAAGGGATAGACATGAAGATCTTACTTCTGGCTTCGTTTTACTTCATTGTTCCTTCGGTTTCAGTGTTTATGCAGGAGTAACTGAGCCATTTTTCGTTCCATGCTCTGTGCTCTGGATGAAACAAGAGACGGTCGTGCTTAGATCTCTTTCATGGATCGCCTGGCTTTATTGTTCTTTCAGCGTCAGGGTTCACCATAAAGTACTGAACCGTCCCTTTCGTCTTACAATCACCAAATATTACTGAAGCCACCCTGGGAAGATGTTCACACGAAGAATTTATTCCCATTACGTTTCAATTCGCGATGTCATAAGTCTAATATCTTGTCAGGGAGTTTATTTATTTATTTTTTTTTTTTCAGGGAGATTGGCCGAGGAAAAAGCTTTCAAATACCGTTCCCCAAAAATAAACAGTAATTTGAGAATCGAGTGTGAAGCCAATATATTCTTTGAGGTATCTTTATATTCTTTAAGTCGTAGGAAGGAGGAAATATTCGTACAAAATAGGAAGGAAGAGAGTTCCAGACATTACTAATAAAATTTATTAAGGTACTATCTAATTCTTGTATTAATAAGGTGAATAGAATAGGGATGAAAGTACATCGAAAATCTTTTGCAGCGAGGCTGTGAGTGGGAAGGGGGGTAAAGGAGGCATGTAATTAACAGGTTCGGAAAAGCATCAACCATAAAAATAAGAGAAGAATATTGTAAGAAAAGTAGTTCATATTACAAGAGGGAGAAAGTTGAATGTCAATGTAAAAGAGAGGATAATTGTCTGGGAGGTTGTGTCGAGTAGAAAAAAAGAAGGAATTAGATTTTTGAGGAATTGATCAATACAAGATTTGCCGTGTCCACTCTCAAATGATAAGTAAGATCAGAATTTAGGCGTTCTATAGCTTAAACGCGTGAACTGTTTAATTCCTACTGTGTTAAGAGACTGACAAATGTTATTGAAAAATGTAGAGTCAAAAGTTTAACAATGGATAAAATATGAAATTTGACTGAGAAAATAATTTATTTATAACAGGAATAGGACAGGTGATAGGACAGAGACCCTCGGAACACAACTAACTATTAATATATTTATGAGAGGAACGGTAACCATCTACCACTGAAGCAATACAACGGCCAGACAAAACTGAAGATAAAGTTGAGCAATGAATCGTTTTTTTTTTTCTTTTAGTATCAGTAAAATTTCTAAAACGGCCTCGTAATAAATACAGATGTAGAAGACAAAATCTTATTACTGGTTTATTTCTCTTAACTGTTTCTATACGTTCAACCCTTTCTCCGGGAGGAGTGAATCATCTTTTCTTCACTTGTCTCTGTAACGCTGTAACATTATCAAGAACTCAACAGAAGCCCACACAATCTAATACTGTAGAGTGGCTTAAAATTTTGGATGTGCATATTGTTGAGGGGACTAAAATTTCTTTGATATAAAGAAAAACTGCACATCTGAGATAATTTCATACTAAACCGATCGTTTACTTGGTTTTCGTTAATTCTGTCATGAATCTGATAATTTCTGCGCACCACATGTCTACATTGGTTACATTATACGACAGACAATAATTGCATTAAGTCACAAACCTCTTATGCAATACCTGTTTTGTATTACCTGTATCACATAACAAACACTCATTACATATTCAATCCCTAAACCTCTTATACAACACAAGCGACGGTGTTTTGCAGACGTATGACAATACGCCTTTCAGACCCTGTGAAAACCTTTCAATCCCTGCTAATCCAGAGGCGATCCTTTGCCGTGTGTCTGCCAGCGACGGAAACCAGGAATAGCGAGCAGGTTCAAGCCAGTCTGCTCGTGACAATAATACGTCCTGCCTCCCATCGCGCACTAAGCCATGTTCGCCCAGAGACATGTGACGTGCGGACTCCAGGCGGTAAATCCCCTGGAGCCAGAAAAAAAAAAAAAAAAAAAAAAATGTCTCCCTCCAGAACTGTTATCCGGGGATTCACTCAAGCTTCGATCCAAACACGACTCCAGAACGAAACCCGTAAACACGCAGTTGGATCCTCACGTGTTTGTCCAGCTGCTGCGTGAGTATTGATAAAACTGCTGCACCTGTTGGTTGTGACACCTTAGCCACGGCGGTAAACGTTAACTCAGCAGCATAGAGACGGGCCGCTGGTGATGCGAATGTGTACAAGAAGGGAGAGAGAGAGAGAGAGAGAGAGAGAGAGAGAGAGAGAGAGAGAGAGAGAGAGAGAGAGAGAGAGAGAGAGAGAGAGAGAGAGAGAGAGAGAGAGAGAGAGACTGTGTATAAATGGGTAAGTTTTTTTTATTGCTATTTATTACTATTCTCTTTTTTTTCCGATACTTCACCTGTAGTTTCTCATGACTTATTTATTGACCTATCAATTATTATCATTCTATCATTCATTCACATAAAACAAATATAAAGCAGATGCGATGTTTTGTTTTTTAATCATTGAATTTTAACTTTATTTATTTATTCATTTATTTATTTTCAACCTTATCACCACAGACAATAACAGCAACCAATACCTCCACTGTCACTACTGCCACTAGCCAGTCAAACACCACCGTCATCACCACCACCATCACTCTCTTTCCATGCACCAATGCTACCGCCGTGATGGACAATAACATCAACCATTACCATCACTACAACAGCAAAACCACCATTACAGCAACAAAATAGCATCACCGGTACCACCTACACATCACCAACACAGCCGCTAAAAACACCCTCCCACTATCACAACATGAATACCATCACTTCAAAAAGCAGCACCACCACAGTACCACCACTACAAACACAACACCATCGCCAGACACCACCACAAGCACAAGACTTACCACTACCACCATCACCACCACCACCACTAGCACATCAAAGGCACGTCTAGTTCACTGAATATATAATCAAATGCCACAGAGTAAATTCGATTGCGGACTGACGCCTTCTGATACGAGACTCCTCAGGTATCCCCCATCCTTCCGAGAGGTTGTGGTAATGCTCAGGCTGTAATTTCGTTAACGTTCCTTTAAAGACAAGGGAAGACGTGCCTTTGTACCCTTGTGTATGGATAACAAAAGATGAGTAAGACAGCACAAGCACTAGAGACGTTCATGCCATGTTTCTCCAGGTGGATAAACGAGATGTTTATGCCAAGCTTCTTCAGGTGGATAAATCTTTTCCTACGAACGTTTCATAATAAGCAGAAGTTCCTGTTGCCTTCTTTCCAAAAAATAAAATAAATAAATATTCTCATGATATATTTCCGTAGTTTATGTTGTTTTGCTAGGTTAAGATTTACGTTAATCAGGAAGATGTAAGATTAGATAGGTAAGTAAGGTAATTTAAGGTCAGGTGAAATAAGGTAAGATAAGGTAAGGTAAAGTAAGGTGAGGTAATACAAGGATGGGTTACTTTGGTAGGTTAAATTATGTTAGGTTAGATATATTTTATTAGGTTAGATTGAATAAATAAGATAAGTTAAGGTAAAGTAAGGTTAGGTTATGCTAGGATAGGTAAGCTAAGGCAAGGCAAACTAAACTAAGGTTAGGTTTAGTTCAGGTAGATTAGACAAGGTTAGGTTAGGTTTTGATGAGACAAGTTAGATTAGGTAATATTGCAGAATTTCAGCATAGAAACAACAATTTTGAGTGAGATTTCACTGAAGCATCTCTTCGTGGGTGGAATTTACCGGTTTGAAATTTACACAGAAGCAGTGAGAGCAGATACGATAAGTACTTTGACAGCTAATGGAGGAATGGATGGCGTAAAGTCTTTGTGACAGAGGAAGTGGGAACGAAGGGCTGTGGCGTTGCTGATGGTGGTGGTCGTAGTGGTGTTGTTATGAAGACAGTTGTGGTGGTGATGCTTACGTGAGTGTTGCGGCTGGTATGAGTTACAACCGACGGTAAAAAATGATGATAGAGGAGGAGGTGGAGATGGATGTGAACGAGGAGAAAGTAAAGGAGGAGGAGAAGGGAGTGGTTGAAGCAACGTAAAAGAATGGAAAACTCAAGAATAAGGTAGGACAAGAAGCAAGCAGGAAAAATAAAAAGGAAAATAATTAATCAAAGAGAAAGGATAAGATAAGGAGGAGGAGGTGGTGGTGATGGATGCACGTGAAGAAGAAGGAGGAGGAGGAGGAGGAGGAGGAGGAGGAGGAGGAGGAGGAGGAGGAGGAGGAAGAAGAAGAAGAGGAGGAGGAGAAAATTAGACATAAGTGATGATAGAAAACAGAGGAGGAAAAGAAAAATAATACATCAAAGACAAAGGACCAGAATTAGGAGGAAAAGAATTAGGAGGAGGAGAACGAGGAGGAAGAAGAGGAGGCGGAGGAAGAAAAGGAAGCAAATTAGAAAACTAGTACGGAAAAAAAAGACGAGAAGCAAAGAAAAAATAACAAAAATGAGAAGGATGATGACGACGACGAAAAATAGGAAGAAAAAGAAGAGAAAAAAATAAGAAGAGTGGGAGGAGAAGTGGGACATCCATTCAAACTGCAACACTCGCCTTTACATCAAAAGCTCTAGTCCTGTTACAACACGGCGGCCTGATTGGGCGCTTGCTACATGAAGGCGGTAAGTGAAGCGTCGCTATAACAAGGACAATCATTCTTGCTTAACATTCACGCGACGCCAATATTAGAAATCAGGACAAGGAAATATGAGCACGGAAATTCTCAGGGTTTTTTTTTTTTTGTTTCAATATTAAATTTTCCATTTTTATTCCTGCTATGTTTTCTAGACCTATTTTTATGTGTGATAATTATTGTGTGTGTGTGTGTGTGTGTGTGTGTGTGTGTGTGTGTGTGTGTGTGTGTGTGTGTGTGTGTGTGTAGGAATCTGTCACGTATTTAAAACAAAGGCAAACATAACATTGATTTTCTCTCTCTCTCTCTCTCTCTCTCTCTCTCTCTCTCTCTCTCTCTCTCTCTCTCTCTCTCTCTCTCTCTCTCTCTCTGTTTACGAACACTTTTAATTTTATAATGATAATGAACGAAGACTTTGGAGAAAGGGTATTTTAAAATATATATTTTTTCTTTCTGCTTTTTACATAGCAAGTCCGTAACTAAAGAGAGAGAGAGAGAGAGAGAGAGAGACAGAGAGAGAGAGAGAGAGAGAGAGAGAGAGAGAGAGAGAGAGAGAGAGAGAGAGAGAGAGAGTGTGTGTGTGTGTGTGTGTGTGTGTGTGTGTGTTTCAATTACGAGTATCTCCATGCCTCCCTTTGTCTGCATCTTTGTGTATGAAAGTTGATATTCGCATATACATGCTGTACGTACGTACGTATGTGTGTGCGTGCGTGTGTATATAGGAATGTATCTAATATGTATGCACTGTACAGTTTAAATGGATGAATAGATGAAATGTAAAAACGTAAACAAAATCACAAAGTAAATGGAAAGCCATGCAACATCCCAGTCATCAATCAAACGTTAACCATTAAACAAACATAGATATAAAACTTCAGAACAATAACCTGATTGCAAAAAAAAAAAAAAAAGAAAAAAAAAAAAAAAAAAAAACCCGGCCGCTTCGTGTCTTCATCCCGCCAAAACTGTTGAGTTAACCGCCCCCCCCCGGGAAGGGATCGAACTGAGGGCACGCGAGAAAGCCGTCGACACGCTAACCGTTACACCATCAGAGAAAGAAATATATATATATATATATATATATATATATATATATATATATATATATATATATATATATATATATATATATATATATATATATATATATATATATATAGGAAGAGGCAGTATTGTAGGAGGAGGCAGTAGACACCTGCCGAAACGATAATTACTCCCAGTGAGGTCTAAAGCACTGTTCGGGGGGTGCTGTGAACTTACCATTAAACCCAGCTGTGACCTCACTGAACGTTTCCCTTTGTCTCACAACACAAGGGGGCAGTCACAGCCTGTCCTCTAAAGACAACTCTCTTCCTCCACACAAAACTACAAGCACCTAATAACACACACACCCTTCACTCAAAAATTTTAAAATCATCATGGCGACTCCTACACCAGCCTCGGAGTCCCCATCTGGGGAGGGGACCATAAATGTCCCCAGGTCGGACTGCCTTTCTGTCGACGACCCTAAGTGTCTTGACACCCCCCTCAACTTTTTCTTCATTAACTTCTGCAATATTCGCGTTCTAAGATCTAATTTTCAATCTGTAGAACACCACCTCTCCTCTTTTAGACCTCATCTTCCTTTCCTCACTGAAACTCAGGTATCTGAGGCAACTGACAGTAGCCCCTTTTCTGTTCCCTCCTACTTTCTCTATTCTCATTTTCGATCCAAACCTGGATGTTGCGTTTATGTGCTCAATGACTTAACCTGGTCTCGTGCCCACGCTCTTGAATCTTCCGAGTTTTCCACCATCTGGCTACGACTACAGAGTCATTCTCAAACTAAATTTATCTGTGCTGTATACCTTTCACCTAACTCCTCTGACTTTAAGAAATTCTTTGACTACTTAACTTCCAAAGTGGAGCACATTCTGACCCTCTTCCCTTTTGCAGAGATCTCCATTCTTGGAGACTTCAATGTTTACCACCAGCTTTGGCTTTCCTCTCCCTTCACTGACCATCTTGGTGAACTACCCTTCAACCTTGCTATCCTCCACGACCTAGAGCAATTGGTGCAACACCCTACCCGTATTCCTGACTGTCTTGGAGATACGCCCAATATTCTTGACCTTTTCCTGACCTCTAATCCTTCTGCTTATGCTGTCACCCTTTCTTCTCCGTTGGGCTCCTCCGATCACAATCTCATATCTGTATCTTGTCCTATCGCTCCAATCCCTCCTCAGGATCCCCCTAAGCGAAGGTGCCTCTGGAGTTTTGCCTCTGCTAGTTGGGGGACCTGAGGAGGTATTTTGCTGATTTTCCTTGGAATGACTACTGCTTCCGTGTCAGAGACCTGTTTTTGTGTGCAGAGCGCATAACAGAGGTGATAGTGTCTGGCATGGAGGCGTACATTCCTCACTCTTTTTCTCGACCTAAACCTTCTAAACCTTGGTTTAACACAGCTTGTTCTCGTGCTATACATGATAGAGAGGTGGCCCACAAAAGGTACATAAGCCTTCCATCACCAGAATCTCATGCACATTATATTTCTGCCCGGAACCATGCCAAGTCTGTTCTCCAACTAGCCAAAAACTCCTTCATTAACAGAAAGTGTCAAAACCTTTCAAGATCTAACTCCCCTCGTGACTTCTGGCATCTAGCCAAAAATATCTCCAATAACTTTGCTTCTTCTTTCCCTCCTTTATTTCAGCCAGATGGCACCGCTGCTATCACATCTATTTCTAAAGCTGAACTTTTCGCTCAAACCTTTGCTAAAAACTCTTCCTTGGACGATTCTGGGCTTGTTCCTCCCTCTCCTCCACCCTCTGACTACTTCATGCTACCTATTAAAATTCTTTCCAATGATGTTTTCCATGCCCTTGCTGGCCTAAAGCCTCGGAAGGCTTATGGACCTGATGGGGTCCCTCCTATTGTTCTCCGAAACTGTACCCCCGTGCTTGCACCTTGCCTAGTCAAACTCTTTCAGCTCTGTCTGTCAACATCTACCTTTCCTTCTTGCTGGAAGTTTGCCTACATTCAGCCTGTTTCTCGAAAGGGTGACCGTTCTAATCCCTCAAACTACCGTCCTATTGCTTTAATTTTCTGCCTATCTAAAGTTTTTGAATCTATCCTCAACAGGAAGATTCTTAAACATCTATCACTTCATAACCTTCTGTCTGATCACCAGTATGGGTTCCGTCAAGGCCGTCTACTGGTGATCTGGCTTTCCTTACTGAGTCTTGGTCATCCTCTTTTAGAGATTTTGGTGAAACTTTTGCTGTTGCCTTGGACATATCAAAAGCTTTTGATGGAGCCTGGCACAAAGCTTTGATTTCCAAACTACCCTCCTACGGCTTCTCTCCTTCTCTCTGTAACTTCATCTTAAGTTTCCTTTTTGACCGTTCTATTGCTGCTGTGGTAGACGGTCACTGTTCTTCTCCTAAATCTATTAACAGTGGTGTTCCTCAGGGTTCTGTTCTGTCACCCACTCTCTTCTTATTATTCATTAATAATCTTCTAAACCAAACTTCTTGTCCTATCCACTCCTATGCTGATGATACCACCCTGCACTTTTCCACGTCTTTTCATAGACGTCCAACCCTTCAGGAAGTAAACATTTCACGCAGGGAATCCACAGAATGCTTGACTTCTGATCTTTTTAAAATTTCCGATTGGGGCAGAGCAAACTTGGTATTGTTCAATGCATCAAAAACTCATTTCCTCCATCTATCAACTCGACACAACCTTCCAGACAACTATCCCCTCTTCTTCAATGACACTCAACTGTCACCCTCTTCTACACTGAACATCCTCGGTCTGTCCTATACTTATAATCTGAACTGAAAACTTCATGTCTCATTTCTAGGGAAAACAGCTTTTATGAAGTTAGGCGTTCTGAGATGTCTCCGCCAGTTTTTCTGACCACCCCAGCTGCTAACTCTGTACAAGGGCCTTATCCGTCCATGTATGGAGTATGCTTCACATGTCTGGGGGGGTTGCACTCATACTGCTCTTCAAGACATGGTGGAATCAAAAGCTTTTCGTCTCATCAACTCCTCTCCTCTAACTGACTGTCTTGAACCTTTCTCTCACCGCCGCAATGTTGCATCTCTAGCTGTCTTCTACCGCTATTTTCATGCTAACTGCTCTTCTGATCTTGCTAACTGCCTGCCTCCCCTCCTCCCTTGGCCTCGCTGCACAAGACTTTCTTTTTTCTCTCACCCCTATTTTGTCCACCTCTCTAACGCAAGAGTTAACCAGTATTCTCATTCATTCATCCCTTTCTCTGGTAAACTCTGGAACTCCCTGCCTGCTTCTGTATTTCCACCTTCCTATGACTTGAATTCCTTCAAGAGGGAGATTTCAAGACACTTATTCATCAATTTTAGACTACTGCTTTGACCCTTTTATGGGACTGGCATCTCAGTGGGTATTTTTTTTTATTGGATTTTTGTTGTTCTTGCCCAGTGTCCCTCCTACATTAAAAAAAAAATAAATAAATATATATATATATATATATATATATATATATATATATATATATATATATATATATATATATATATATATATATATATATATATATATATATATATATATATATATATATATATATATATATATATATATATATATATATATCATGCTCAATAGGGATAATAGGCCATTAATGTTAATAGCTTGCTCAGTAACATTAACCTAACCTGATCATTAACCTTACTGTCCAAAATTCTCCCTTTATCTCAGCTCGCTTCCCCAAGTCATCACCTACATAACTTGGTGTGGGTTTTTAACTGTTGGTTACAAGGTCCTTCTGGACTCTTGCAACCTGTATACAGACGGTTGTAACAACATGTTCTGCTCCTCTTCTTGGTTGCCGGTCAGCCTCCCTATCCTACCTCCTGCGCAGCGTAGTGCGAAGCCCACATTCACCTCCATAGGGTCCTTCTGGCTTCTTGTGGTGAATTACATAAGTGAGGTCGTCAGCCTGTTTCACCTCCTATAGGTAGGAGAACATTACCATTGCAAAGCAACTCTCAACTCGCTTGGAAAGAATCGCCAGTCATGCTCTAAGAAGGGACGGTTATGACAAAGGACACACTTAAGAGGTCAAGGTATAATACCTCATTGGACAATGGCCCACAGTAATGGATCGCCCACGTCCAGCAAAGTATTATATCCTCCTGCGGATCAGTGTCGTTTACAGTCTCCTGGAAGACAGACCTCTACCACCCACGAACCAGCAGGGCCTGAGGAGGGAGTAAACTTCACTGCACAGCAGTATCCAGCCTCTTTGAAAAAGCACAGGAACACATAACATTTAACAAACAACGAATGCACGAACAAGCTGCCCACAGACAGATCGACAGGGTTCAATGACCGCACCGAAAAGCCAATACTTGACCAGCCGTCAACGAGTCGATGCGCCAACCACGGGATACCAAGCAGGGACCAGCACAGTAATCTGGCTTGGCATGATACAGCCAGTCAGTCTTACACTGGTGTGTTACCTACCCATAATAGCAGGGGCTTTACTACCACTAACTCATATACAGCCTTATCAAATTCTCGCCCTCTAAGCTGTATGTAGATTACCCTTAACATGTGCCGGCTTTCCTCCTTGAGTAAATACCTTCTCTCTGCATGGTAGCCTCCGTCTGACTAAAGCGTGAAAACAGAAGCTCACGGCTCATCACAGGAAAATGATTCATGAAGGAGGGGAGGGGGAGGAACGGTGGAGGTAGCCACCCTCGCCCGCTCGCCTCGCTTCTCGCTGCTAGCTTGGTGCAACAAAATAGTCATCTTTCAAAAATGATAATGAGCTGACTATAGAGGTTGGATGCAATTAAACTGCTCTGTAGGCAAAAATAACACCAACTAAATAATACGTGGGACTCAAAGAGAAAGAAAAAAAAAAAAAAGTAACAGGAAATAAGAAAAATTAGTGAGAAAGAGGGATGACTACATGTGAGAGGTTTTTACAGTAAATTCGAGCAGGTGACAGGCAGTTATTGTGCATCTGGCGTCTATATCCTTCGTCCCCGTTAACCTTCCTATAATGCTTTATCTCCTTCTTTCTTCCTTTCGC
>NC_087163.1:8915000-8917500 GCF_035594125.1 Scylla paramamosain
TCTTTCTAAAATTTCTGATTGGGGCAGAGCAAGCTTGGTATTGTTCAATGCCTCAAAAACTCAATTCCTCCATCTATCAACTCGACACAACCTTCCAGACAGCTATCCCTTCTTCAATGACACTCAACTGTCCCCCTCTTCTACACTGAACATGCTCGGTCTGTCCTTTACTTATAATCTGAACTGGAAACTTCACATCTCATCTCTAGCTAAAACAGCTTCTATGAAGTTAGGCGTTCTGAGACGTCTCCGCCAGTTTTTCTTACCCCCCAGCTGCTAACTCTGTACAAGGGCCTTATCCGTCCATGTATGGAGTATGCTTCACATGTCTGGGGGCTTCCACTCATACTGCTCTTGTAGACAGGGTGGAATCAAAAGCTTTTCGTCTCATCAACTCCTCTCCTCTAACTGACAGTCTTCAGCTCCTCTCTCATCGCCGCAATGTTGCTTCTCTGGCTGTCTTCTACCGCTATTTTCATGCTAACTGCTCTTTTGATCTTGCTAGTTGCATGCCTCCCCTCCTCCCGCGGCCTCGCTGTACAAGACTTTCTTTTTTCTCTCATCCCTATTCTGTCCACCTCTCAAACGCAAGAGTTAACCAGTATTCTCAATCATTCATCCCTTTCTCTGGTAAACTCTGGAACTCCCTGCCTGCTTCTGTATTTCCACCTTCCTATGACTTGAATTCCTTCAAGAGGGAGGTTTCAAGACACTTATCCTTCAATTTTTGACTACCGCTTTGGACCCTTTTATGGGACTGGCATTTCAGTGGGCATTTTTTTTATTGGATTTTTGTTGCCCTTGGCCAGTGTCCCTCCTACATAAAAAAAAAAAAAAGTAGTAGTAGTAGTAGTAGTAGTGTTGTTGGTTGGTGGTGGTGGTTGTAGTAGTAGTAATAGTAGTAGTAGTAACAGTAGTAGTAGTAGTAGTAGTAGTAGTAGTAGTAGTAGTAGTAGTAGTAGTAGTAGTAGTAGTAACAGTAGTAGTAGTAGTAGTAGTAGTAGTAGTAGTAGTAGCAGTAGTAGTAGTATTAGCAATAGTAGTAGTGGTAGTAGTAGTGATGGTGGTGGTGGTGGAAGTAGTAGTAGTAGTAGTAGTAGTAGTAGTAGTAGTAGTAGTAGTAGTAGTAGTAGTAGTAGTAATAGTAGTAGTAGTAGTAGTAGCAGTAGTAGTAGTAGTAGTAGTAGTAGTAGTAGTAGTAGTAGTAGTAGCAGTAGGAGTAGTAGCAGTGGTAGTAGTAGTAGGAGTAGTAGTAGTAGTAGTAGTAGTATGAAGTAATAGCTGATACTGCTGCTGTATTCTCTCTCTCTCTCTCTCTCTCTCTCTCTCTCTCTCTCTCTCTCTCTCTCTCTCTCTCTCTCTCTCTCCCTCTCTCTTCTTGAGAGGACACTGAACGGGACAATAAAATAATAAAAAAAGGCAAACTGAGGTACCAGTCCCTAAAGGAAGGTGTAAAAGCATCATCCAGAATTGAAACTTCCCTCTTGAAAGAGTTCAAGTCACTGGAAGGAAGAAATATTGGAAGAAGGCAGGGAGTTCCAGAGTTAAACAGAAAAAGGATGGATGGTTGAGAACAGGATGATTGTGATAGGACATGAACCTGAAGAGCTGTTTATAAACTTAGGAGAACAGTGATCATGCATCACAGCAGCAATAGAACGGTCAGAGAGGACACTTGAGATGAAGTTACGGAGAGAAAGAGAGAAGACTTAGGATGGTAGTTCTGAAATCAAAGCTTTGAGCTAGATTCTATCAAATCCTTTCAATATGTGTAAGGCAACAGCGAAAGTTTCACCAAATATATATATATATATATATATATATATATATATATATATATATATATATATATATATATATATATATATATATGTGTGTGTGTGTGTGTGTGTGTGTGTGTGTGTGTGTGTGTGTGTGTGTGTGTGTGTGTGTGTGTGTGTGTGTGTGTGTGTGTGTGTGTGTGTGTGTGTGTGTGTGTGTGTGTGTGTGTGTGTGTGTGTGTGTGTGTGTGTGTGTGTGTGTGTGTGTGTCCCGGTTATCTATCCATCACAACATGTTTTGTTATTTCTTTTTTGTTTGTTTGTTTGTTTGTTCGTTTTTTAAGTATTTGTACTTATTTTTTTCTTTTGCGGGGGCTTATCTACTTTCCCCCTTAATTAATATAGCTATTTACATTCTCTCAAGTTCCTGACAGTTATCAAACCCCTTTTTGATTTTTAAGTCCATCCTCCTTTACAATTCTAATTGCAACCTTTTTATCACACAAACACCCGCTGACTTTTGCACCTTTTGAATTTCTTCTTTTCCTTACGCTTCTATTCGGTATAATATTTAAATGGTGCATGGTGTATTTTCTCCCTTGACCTGAGTTTCCGGAAGTCAGGTGGACACGAGGGCCAATTACCTCAACGCAAATTGGTGGAATATTCTGTTATAATTTCTCTCTTGTGTTACTTTGTTTAGACGTTTAGCAGTTTAGGACCTGTAGTTTTCCGGTCTC
>NC_087163.1:8925000-8930000 GCF_035594125.1 Scylla paramamosain
TGGTCGCCATCGTCACCCTCCATCTAATGAAGCGACGGTCTCCTCACCTTCTGAATATTCATGTAATTAAACCAGGAGGCCAAGTGGCAGGTCTCCGATGCACCGGGGGGAGGAGGTGGAGGAGGAGGAGGAGGAAGCGTCAGTGTTATGATTTAGGAAGTAGTGATTGTGACTGGTGTGTCGCTGCTGGTGGTTGTGATGGTGGTGGTGATTTTCAAGGCGGAAGACACAGGGAGAGAAGCACAAAGAAACAGAAAGGAAAACCAAATAGCAGGAAACAAGCACGTTTGTTCTTATGGGGCTGTCTGTAATGACTATACTATCTAGCTTACGGCAGGAGAAAAGAATATCAGAGAAGAACGTCTCCCACAGCTCCCTCCAGCCAGGACAGCCAGGAAAATAAGAAATACTATACAGCATGAAGAAACTGTATGAAAAGAGATCTAAGAACTGCCGCTATTGATACTTCTGTCAGATGATGGACAACCATCAACTACCTCAATACAGGAACATTCCATACGTAAGCCCAAAAGAATTTTTACTGCAGTTTGCTTGGACAGTAGGTAGCACCTCATCTGTGGATTAGAGTCTAAAGACTTGTCTAATCTGTTTTTAAAAGCGGTAATGGTTGTACTGTCGGCGACATTAGAAGATAAAGAGTTTCAAACGTTAACGACACAAATGAATAAGTGCCTAGCTTCGTTTAAGGTAAATCTCAAACCTTTCCTCGAAGAGAACCATTCTTAGTCGTGGTATCATTTTTATTATTGTACATAGGTTGTGTATGTGTGAGTGTGTGTGTATAATATATATATATATATATATATATATATATATATATATATATATATATATATATATATATATATATATATATATATATATATATATATATATTAGAGATGTATCATATTTCCACATCCTCGGATTACTCGCATAAAAAAAAATACATATATCAGTGTCATTGAAAGCATTTCACCAGAGACTTTCTTCGACTTAGAATGATTTGGTCTTTCTGAGGACATGTGACTTTCCTCACGGGACACCCTGTGGTTAAGATGGGGTCGAACCACCGACTTTTAGTTTCAACAAAACCCTTTCTGATTTGTTTTCGAAGGTACATCCGATAAAGACAATTGATTTATTAGCAGTATCATTGAACTCTCAGCAATGTCATTAGGCTTCAGATCGCTTGATTTAAGACTCCGATATAATATTAGGATTCTGAGATCCATTTTCGGCAGAAAGTTGTTCGTAATTCATTATATACTGAACGTGGTAATTCATATTTCTATTGTGAAGCACTGCAGTTACCGGTATTAAGTTTCATTCGTCACGGAGCGGACCAACAAATCATTTAATCTAAATTTGACAAGCTCCTTTTTTCCTGTGTTGCACTTACTTCAGTAGCTATTTTCCCGTCATCAGCAAAGTTTGATATTTTGCAGTTGAGGCCATTGTCTATGTCATTAACAGCATATAAAAAACAGAACATGCCCAAGCACCAAACATTGTGGTATGCCTCTTTTTATACCGTCATGTTAATGAAAGGTTGTTTAGAAGTCTGTGCCCGGTCAGCAAACCATTCCTCATTCCAAATGTGGATGTTATCGATGATACCGAATGTGCGTAGCTTAATAATCATTCACGTATGAGTACATGTATTCATGGTATGCGTGTTTCTTATGGGAAGGATTATTTTTTTATCTTATTGTTCTACCACTCGTTTAGTTTTAACTGATGAACGTCCTTATGAAGCTGTTCAGTGCTGAAGTGAAGACCTGCCTTGATTTCTTAATCGAATCTGTTAAAATTCTATTCCATTCAGCATTACCTACAATTGATCGGTGTCTAGAGATATTCGTCTTCTGACAGTCAATACCTTTTCTTTACTAGTTCTTACTTTGCCTTCCTTTACCTTAACGATGATAGTAGTAATTCATGATAGCTATTTCTAAAACCAGGACCAAATATACTTCACTGACTACTATCGATGTCTACAGGCCGTCACACTGTAGACGAGACCTAGCTTTACTTTATATGGTTTATTTTATTTCAGTAAAGACAATATCCTCGTTAGCAATGGTCTCCGTTTTTACGGAAATTGGGTACAAAGAGTTGTGCAGGTAGAGAACACCACAACCGATTCTATTTTTTTCTCTCAAAATAAAGTGTTGTGTATCCTGGTAAGCTCTATTCGTCAATAATATCTCTATCAATAATATCTCTATTAAGCTTCCGCTATTTCGATTACATGATAGTGATACATGGGTGCAGCGCTTTTAGGTATTCACATTTGTTACGCAGGCTTCTCGTGTTTAAATAATAAGCATTAATATAAGTGAGTCGGGGATCGCTTTAACTGAGCGTTCCTTTACGATGGAGCTGTGGAGGTTGTTCTTTAAATGTTTTTTTCCTTTATCTTTGATTTCTTAGATCACTAACGAAGCAACAAAAATATCTTCTGAGATGTGCAGCCCAACTTGGTTCAAATCTAACCCGCCAGCCTCATAGGTATCAGCTTGGTCATTAAAAATGTTTAAAAAATTAGCAGACGTGGAGAAAGAAATGAGGAGGAGGAGGAGAAGGAGTTGGGGCGGGAATTATTAATTTAGTTTCAAATACAGGCTACGTTCTTTGAGAGCGATGCTAACGCATAATATAGGCAAATTTCTTATAAACCAAGTATCAAACTGAAAGCGGAAAACTAACGGGTAGGGAGGGCACATTCAATCTAATACAGCACTGACACTGAAGGACAGATGAAAGATTCAGCCGTGATAAGCTGGCAACTTTCATCAGAGGCTGCGAAGGATAAGAAAGCGATATAACAGCTATTTTGTGAATTTTAAGATGGATTAGATGTTTTTAGTTTCTATTGAATTATTATTTGTTTATTTGTTTATTTACTTTGTTTTATTTATATTTTATTTGATTGACTGGTTTATTTACCAATTATTTTATTCATTATGTGTTATTTATATATTCATTTAAATTTCTTGGTCTCCTTTGGGCTATGATTGGCGTAAGATAATTGTTTTTTGTATTACTTAACCGCCAAGGCATAGGCATGGAGCGGCAGGGAGGGTTATGGCGCACACTGTTCAGAAGCTTCTTACCGACCTAACAAAGGAGGTTCTCGTAACGCGTGTAGAGGCTCCAGTCACAGTTTATAAAGGGTTTGGCTTGATGTTGGGGACCTAATAAGATCTTGCTGGCCTCCCTTTGTACCTCCTCACGCTGATCTCTTTGTGTCGCCATCAAAAGAGAGGACAAGATAGAGGGACAAGTAAACCGGGACAGGATGAAAAGGCGTAAACAGTTCTCATCCCATGGGCCGGTGTACCCAAAAACTTGAGTTTTATTGGATACAGGCGGTGAGCAGAAGTGCGGTTATGGCGTCTCTATCTATACCTTTTGTAAACCAGGGCGTTGTTTATGATGACGATAAGAATCTTGGCGTACTAGGCCACTTGGAGGGAGATGGGGACTCATGGTGATGACTTTGGGATGTCATCAGTGGCTGACACATGTATATCACTGCGTTTTTTTTTTATATTTATTGAGATATTTCTTACAGGCGAGTTCCCGTTGGAAGTCACTCGAGGTACTTTTAAATAGCATTAACTGACACCTTCTTGGCCTTTTTTTTATATACCTAATTTTTTTTTTCTTTTTCTGCTGCCCCTAGACCATTTCAGACGAGGATGAACAGTTGTCGAATGGAAACACACCAACATGTTCGCTACTGAATTATCTGCTAGCTTGATGTCTTCTGGTACTGACATGCTTACTGTAGAGAGCTCAAAGCTTTGTGTCTTTCAAGAAACTGACGAGGTAGTAAGTCTGGGACACCTCCAGGAAAGCCATGACGACAGAGGACTGGAGGCGGAGGTTGGTCTTGAAATGTTATATCATGCAACAGACGCAAGAGGGGCAAGCTTCCTGATGAGCAATTCGTGCTCTTCAGGTGACGGGGGATCTCACGGAGAGCCGCTGTTCCCTGCCTGTAATAGTGCAGCTTGTTGACGCATCCGTTGTGTGTGTGTGTGTGTGTGTGTGTGTGTGTGTGTGTGTGTGTGTGTGTGTGTGTGTGTCCGTTTATCCACTTCCCTTCCCATCCTCCTCCTCCTCCTCCTCCTCCGCAGGTGTTCGAGTGCCAGCTGCTGGAGGGTGACGTAGCACTTCACGTGGAATTGGTCCCAGGAGGAGGAGGAGGAGGAAGAGGAGGAGGAAGGAAACACGCAAGGAGTGGAGGAGGAAGGACGGAACGGAGGAAGGGAAGGAAAGAAAGATGAAATAAAGGTAAGGGAAGGCAAGGAAGAAAAGAAAACAACAACAACAACAACAACAACAACAACAACAACAACAACAACAACAACAACAACAACAACAACAACAACAACAACAACAACGACAACGACGACGACGACGACGGCAAACAGAGAAACAAATATAACGGAGTAGAAGAAGAAGAAGAAGAAATAAAAAAAAAAGAAAAGTAAAAAGTAAAATGCCGATGGGTGACAAAGATTCCGATGAAGGGAAAGAAAATGACGAGAAGTGAAAGAAGCGACCGGAAAGTTAAAGAACAGCTTAGTCAAGGCTACGGATACGATAGGAGGAGGAGGGAGAGCAGGAGGAGGGGGAGAGGAAGAAGAAGACGATGAAAAACATAAGAGATGGAATGAAATCGAATGGAAAAGACAGGATGAAAGAGAATGTGAAGGCCAGTGAGATTGGAAAAGTGAAGGCAACCAGCCAGAACCCAGGTGTGAGTGTGTGTGTGTGTGTGTGTGTGTGTGTGTGTGTGTGTGTGTGTGTGTGTGTGTGTGTGTGTGTGTGTGTGTGTGTTTGTGTGTGTATTGTGCCCTCATGAAAAATCCCTAACAATCCCTGAGACATTAGCCACAACAATTGCAAATTCTCACCATCGTCATCGTCGTCCTTGTCCTCCTCCTCCTCCTCCTCCTCCTCCTAGTTAGAAGTAGTTACTGAAC
>NC_087163.1:8932500-8937500 GCF_035594125.1 Scylla paramamosain
GACATAAGGAGAGCAGGGTGAACGATAAACTGAAGCACAAAGGAAGATGAAAGGGCGCGAGAGGAAGGATCTGAGAGATGAGGACGTAGAGAGAGAGAAATGAATAAAGCATATGAGAAGTGGAAAATTATAGAAAATAGGAAGAAAATGCTGAAAATCATAAAGAACGAAAAGAGGAAAGAGACAAGCCACGAAAACAGAAAACATATAAAATACAAGATAGAGAGAGAGAGAGAGAGAGAGAGAGAGAGAGAGAGAGAGAGAGAGAGAGAGAGAGAGAGAGAGAGAGAGAGAGAGAGAGAGAGAGAGAGAGAGAGAATGACCAACAAATAAGAATGCCAAGATAAGAAAAAGAGAAACTGAACCCTTAGTAAAGGAGGAGAGAAGGTTAGGAGGACAAAGAGAAATTAGAAGACCAAGAGAAAAAAAAATGGAAGACCAAAAGTGGAAAAAGAAGAGGAAAATGAAGGACAAGTAAATTATGGCAGCGCTGGGTCAAGAGAGTAACAAAAATACGTAAAATAAAAACAAATGTTCCAGAAGGGAAAGGAAAAGGAAAGGAAATGTAACTTAGCATTGAAAATAAAGAAGAATGAACTTGACAGGTCTCTTACGCAATGGTACATGAAATTGCAGCTCAATAAAATTCACGCAGAGGACGAGAGAGAGAGAACGAGAGCAAAAGAGAGAGAGAGAGAGAGAGAGAGAGAGAGAGAGAGAGAGAGAGAGAGAGAGAGAGAGAGAGAGAGAGAGAATCACATCAACCCAGCTTTGAATCAGGTTGTTTAATTTCCTGGTGAAACAGAAGATTTTAAGGTGATTTCACTTCTCCTACAGGTAAGAAAATAGATGAGTCTCTCTCTCTCTCTCTCTCTCTCTCTCTCTCTCTCTCTCTCTCTCTCTCTCTCTCTCTCTCTCTCTCTCTCTCTCTCTCTCTCTCTCTCTCTCTCTCTCTCTCTCTCTCTCCTGTACTTTCTACTTTATCTATAGTTAGGGAAATAAATAAGGTATGACTATTCTCTCTCTCTCTCTCTCTCTCTCTCTCTCTCTCTCTCTCTCTCTCTCTCTCTCTCTCTCTCTCTCTCTCTCTGAAAATGAGGCAGAGGCGTGGGAGTGAGAAGAGTCTCTCAAGAACCCACTGTTTATCTTCCATCACTTCCCTGGGGTACCGAGGAGTCCAGATTTACATGTCAAAGTTCTGGAGAGAGAGAGAGAGAGAGAGAGAGAGAGAGAGAGAGAGAGAGAGAGAGAGAGAGAGAGAGAGAGAGAGAGAGAGAGAGAGAGAGAGAGAGAGAGAGAGAGAGAGAGAGAGAGAGAGAGAGAGAGAGAGAGAGAGAGAGAGAGAGAGAGAGAGAGAGAGAGAGAGAGAGAGAGAGAGAGAGAGAGAGAGAGAGAGAGAGAGAGAGAGAGAGAGAGAGAGTCCAATGTCTATTTGGTAAGAGGGTGAATGTAAGAAAGGCAATGATGTTGACTCAGGTTCATTCATCACCATTTTTCCTCAGCCTCCAGTCAATTTACGTATAACCTCGCTGCATCACAAGCCCTCTACTGCACGTCATTTCCTTCACTCACCCCTCACTAAGTGGCTCAATGTTAGATATTTTTTTCCAAATAATTATCTGTTGATTTTAGACGCTATTTTTTGCACTTCAGTTCCTATTTTTTTTTTTTTTTTCGTGTGTCAATGCGAACTATCTCTTTTTACTATACTTTCACCATCTATAAGAACACTCATGATAGAAGTGTTGCACTATGTATTTCTGATAGCTATCATTCAGTTATTCTTAATGAATTCTTGATAGGAAACACATTTATAGAAGATACTGGTGCATAATATATTGTTGTGAATAAGAAATTACTATTGTTATGTATTTGTAAGTCTCCTTGTGGTAATATTAATATATCTAAAGTTCCTTCAACATAACTGCTCGAGGATTTTCGTTTTTGGTGACGTTAATATAGATCAGTTTTAGCATAATAACACTAGTGTTCATATGTACATTAAGTTTTGCAGCTTAATGCATTCCTTTTCACTTTTCCCACTATCTACAACGCCTATTACATTCTCGAACACCACGCCTCACTGACCGATAATATACGAACGAAACAAATGGAGACAAATATCGGTGACTATATTGTATAGTTCGCTTAGATATTTTATAGAAGTTTCAGCATTCAGTATACTATTAAATATATTGCTCTAAAACATCCTTTAGCATTCGTAAATAAGAGAATAACGAGAAACATTATTGTTAGTAACTTTAATAACGAACTAGGAATATCAAAGTGGTATTAAGTATTAGAATGCAATTTTCCAAATGAAGCCTTGATTTTTCTCACGGATTTAATGTTTTATTTCAAAACACATCTCACTTAGAAAAAGTTATGAGTAATATATCTGAAACAAGTTCGCATGTCACTCCTGCACTGAAAAGATGCATTAACGAAAGAAATAGATTGGCAAGACTTGCAAGCAAATACCCTCAAACGTACAAACTTACAGACAATATTGAAATAATCTGACAAAGACCTTAAGTGCAGCAACAGCAAAAAAATAAATAAATAAATAGATAAATAAATAAATAAATAAATAAATAAAATCTGTGTTATAAGAATAAATTAAAAGAAAATCAAGGAAACAATAAACTCCTTTTTACATAATCAGGACTAGCAATACCCCGAGTCAAACGGTATTAGAGGTGTCGTGTGCTGACAAACTCTCATCCCCTAACGAACACTTTCTTAATTAAAGTAGGCAAATTTTTTTTTAATTGAATGACACAGAGTGCTGCTAAACTACATAGATATCTACATGACTTCAACACATAATAATCATGAAATGATAAATCACCTAAAGGCTTTAAAGACATGTTCTTCAAGCTATAAAGAAATTTCGCTGAAAACGTTGAAGTAAGCATCTGTCTCTATAGCCACTCCATTAACTTTTATTATTATTTTTTCGTTCAGAAAGGTACCTTTCCTGAAAGTGAAAAAAAAAAAGCGAAAGTGATTTTCATATACAAATCACCAAACAAATGTGATATTGATTATTAGCCCTCTCCCCCACAGCCTCTACATTAACTGCTTCTAATAAATTATCTGAAAAAAAAAAAACATTGCCTCACGTTTGATTGATTTCCTAGAAAAAAATATCTTCTGACCAATTATCAACATGGCTTCGGAGCAAGTCATTCAGCAGAAACCGTTGTATTATATTTTGTTAACAATGTCTACAAGATTCTGAAGCGAGAAGTAAATGTGGTTAGGGCTTTCATTTATTTGTCAAAAGCATTTGACTCTTTAAATCACACAATTTTGCTAATCAAACTAAAACAATTTGGGATAAGAGGTGTGCCACTGCAACTTCTTCACAGTTACCTTTATAATAGATCTCAATCAGCTTTTCGTAATAACAGCTCCTTCTCAGTTCAAGCCCTTATCCAGAGGTGTTCCACAGGGCTCAATAATTCTGCATTGTGATAATGGAACATTGTGATGTGGAACACCTCTGGATAAGGGCTTGAACTGAGAAGGAGCTGTTATTACGAAAAGCTGATTGAGATCTAGTTCTAAATTGCAATATATTATATACGCAAATGATACTAGTCTCTTATTGGTTGATAAGGTTATTACTCTTACACTTCTATATTACCATAAAAATAAATCAATTAATCAGAGATAAAACTGAGATAAATTACAACCTAGCATGTCTAAAACTAAATATATTTTCTTTCAGAAGCAATCACTTAAAAATCGTCTGCACCCAGACTTGCTATAGAGTGAAACTTTAAATTGTTCTCATCAAATTTCTCGGAGTTCGTATGGATGAAAATCTTATCTGGAAGTTCGATATAGATGAAATTCGCACGTAAGTCTCAAAAAAATTGGGGAATATTGTATAAGATCCGAAAAAATCTGACGCATACGTACTGACCACCGGCTATTGTGTAGCATCAGGAGAAACACAAGGCCACGTTTTCTCACAAAGGTAATTATAGAACAGGAGAAAGTTTTCAGATACACTTTTTATTTCGGTAAATGTGATTTAACATCAATTATTTATTTAGTGAAACTTTTATGTTTCGATTCCATTCATACATATTTTTCATTGTTACTGATCTACAAAATAGTTCGAAATTTTGTTGGAAATCATATATCTAAAATTACAGGGACTGCCACGTGTAAGCCTGATGGGTTCTTGCAGCTTCCCTTATTTCTTATGTTCATGTGTTCACCATACTAGAAGCAGTAATATAAACTTAGTGCCCACACTTCAGAACAACACTTCAAAAATATAATATTTTGGGCGTTATGTTGTGTGGCAGCTTATACTAAAAAAAATAGATAAATAATAATAATAAAATAAATAAATAAACAAATAAAAATAACGTTTCCTTTAAAATAAACAGTCTTTATACATTTAAAAGAGAAAAGTTAAATGTTTCCTCTACAAAATTCTTAGCGCCTCTATTCTGTAAAGGGCTGTCCAACATATTTACCACTCATTTACTCATTTATTTAATATTATAAACATTAGAAATACATTACTGAAAAAATTTATTGCAAATCAGAAAATTAATCATGAAAATTACTCATGATTATCATATCACTATTCAAAACAGTGGGTATTTATGGCATTCTTAATTACTGTCATTCATTCTACTTGCATATAGTGTGGCATGAAAACATTAATTTCTTTGATTTCTATCTGTCAGGTACTGTCGACTCGACAGACTGTACATATTGTTGTAGTAATATTCATACATATAAAATTTTTCATAGCAATAAACATTCCCATCCTTCCTTATCAATTTACTTATTTACTCGTACCTACACAGCGTACTTAATGTTATTACAGGACGACCACGGCCCTAACTCTCATTATTTTCTAACATTCCCTTACACTGTTTTAATTTCATAAAACTATTCCTCTCTATCTTTCTGTTCCCCCATTCAACCCTCACTAAGACCGCTCTCCCAGGCCTAATCTTCTCAAAACC